>NW_022282201.1:0-3003 GCF_004355925.1 Anarrhichthys ocellatus
GTTTATCCAGTCTGACGTGTTCAGGTTTAGTTTAGTTTATCCAGTCTAACGTGTTCAGGTTTAGTTTAGTTTATCCAGTCTAACGTGTTCAGGTTTAGTTTACCCAGTCTGACGTGTTCAGGTTTAGTTTATCTAGTCTGACGTGTTCAGGTTTAGTTTATCCAGTCTAACGTGTTCAGGTTTAGTTTACCCAGTCTAACGTGTTCAGGATGAGGCTCTTTAAAGACCAGCTGGTACGGTAGGACGGCCAGACTCTTCCTGGTGGGTTTGTCTCTGATCTCGTTGACCACATCTCTCAGTGTGTAGATGTTGCTTCCGATATCCTGCAACACAAACCAACAGACCGAACTGTGACTATTCAATAAATAATATAATAAAACAGATTTACTCCGTCTTAACATGAATGAACCTCCTAACAGAAGGACCTCCAGGTGACCATGGCCTATAGATGACCTTGGCCTACAGGTGTCACGTGACCATAGACCGTCACGGCGACCACAGACCGTCGCGGCGACCACAGACCGTCGCGGCGACCACAGACCGTCATGGGGACCACAGACCATCACGTGACCATAGATCAGAGGTCTTCAACAGGGGGTCCGCGACCCCTAGGTGGTCCGCGGAGATACTGCAGGGCGTCGTGAAATGTTTGGTTGATTAGACAATTTTTTTTATTCCACAAATTTAAATGTCTTTAAATAAACATTAACATGAATCCAACATATTGTAGCAAATGGATAAATGGAGGCAGAAGATGTTATATTTCAGTCAGAAATGCACACATCGACACATCTGGGCACCGGTTTACTCACAGCGTGAGACTAGCTTGGACCTGTCCCCCTACATGTATGTTTAAAAAAAAAAACATGAATGTGTCCATTATTTTAATAGTTCAGTATTGTATGAAAGATAACAGGTATGTTTATGCATAGCAGTGGCACTAATAGGCCATCACTCATTTTTGTTTCCACATTTATGTTTAAAATGAAAACATCAGTTTGAATAGCTTGTATGATGATTATCATGCTATTGACAGACAATGTTGATATTGGCATTGGTATCAGCTGACAAGGCAAGTTTATAAATGGCAGTGGCACGGCCTCCCTACTCACTGTACCTTGCATATGTTTAACATAAAAACATGAAGATATGAACCAGTGTATTATTTGAATAGTTTAGTATTGAATGCACAATAAAGAGGTATGTTTATACACAGTACTAGGCCCAGTTTAATATAAAACACAACTTTATACAATATATATAGTCGGGGGTCCCTGCTCCATCTCTCTATCAGTTTGAGGGTGCTTGGCCTGAGAAGTGTTGAAGACCCCTGGTGTAAACAGAACAGAAGGTCTTTTATATGAGTCCATTTATTATCCAGCTGGTGTTTAGTAGATATTCCATGTTGTTAGCTGCTCCGTTAGCCTGCTGCTAACCCCTGCCATAGACTCCTGTCATAGACTGTTATGGTGGCCACAGACCGTCATGTGACCATAGACCGATATGGTGACCACAGACTGTCACGGTGACCAGACTGTTGTGGTGACAGAAATGATACAGCTTCTCCACAGAGTGACCGAAGAGCTGATCACCATGGCAACACTCATGTTCTCTGTGCATCATCTCCTCGCTCCTGCTCAGCGGAAGTGACGTGTAATACTGAGGTAACGAGAGTAACTTGTTTTAAATAAAGGTGAATATTAAATGTAGATTTATTTATGAGTATTTAATGTCAGTCTGGTGTTCATCAGTCCGGAGCTTGAGGGCCTTCTCTCCGGTCTCGTTACCGGACACCGGACGGACCGACGTCACGCTGACTGACGTCACTTTATTGACTAACGTATTTATTAAAAACTCACCTGCAGTGGAGCTTTCTTTAAAAACGCGCCAGCGTCCGCGACGACATGCGCCACCAGGGTAGACGCCATTTTGGATATATTTTACCGGAAACTGGAGCGACCAATCAGAAGAAAGGAAAAGAGTCTCGTGCAAAGAGTGCACGGTGCGTTCACGAACTCCTCACCACGCATGTAAAGAGAAACACCTTATTTTGAAAGCACATTGTTTTTGTTTTTATCCATCTACAATTATAAATGTTTATTAAAATAAATGTTTCTTTTACTAAAATAGTTTTTTTCTTTAATTTCGTTGTTAATATTTTTTGTTGTTAATTATTTTACCGTTTTTTTCCACAGGGCTCGTGAAGAAGTCGTCACGTATCATTAGGATCACGTGACGTGTTGTTGACAGTGGAAGAAGAAGCAAGATGGCGGCCCGCTGGAGCAGCGAGAATGTGGTGGTGGAGTTTAGAGATGCCCAGGTAACGATGAGCGAAAGCTCCGGACTCCTTACTCACTTTAATATATTTATTTATTAATATTTAGAGTTGTGCAATTAAATAATCAGGAAAGTTGTTAGACAGTAAATAATCAATAATTAGATCTGGTTCATTAAATAAGTAAATTTGTTTAAAGTAGTTTTGTGTTATATATTAATGTTTTTAAGCAACATCAGTCTGATCATTAACAAATATTCATTCATTTTTTTTTACAAAGTAGTATTTTACAGTGTGGTATTAGTACTTCTACTGTAACACGAGTACTTTTACACAATAATTAAAGAGTCAGCTGACAAGGAAATAAATAAAGTTATCGGCATCTTTCAGACCAACCTTCTTCTTCTGCACCTTTATTTATGTTTTCTTTAATCTCTTCTTCTTCTGTGGTTTCAGGCCACCGCCATGTCAGTGGACTGTCTGGGTTCACACGCCGTTCTGTCCGGGTAAATTGAGTTCATCTGAACGCACCACAAGAGTTTATAGTGTCCTTTAGTTTAGACTGAAGACAGTGATGCCTTCACTGTCACCCTGTAAACATTGTAGCTTTATGAAGATGCCTTCACTGTCACCCTGTAGACATTGTAACTTTAGGAAGACGCCTTCACTGTCACCCTGTAAACATTGTAGCTTTACGGAGACGCCTTCACTGTCACCCTGTAAACATT
>NW_022282201.1:3013-8218 GCF_004355925.1 Anarrhichthys ocellatus
ATTTACGGAGACGCCTTCACTGTCACCCTGTAAACATTGTAGCTTTATGGAGATGCCTTCACTGTCACCCTGTAACACTCCATGTTTCCAAACTCAGGCGCCGGTTCCTGTACATGGTGAACCTGGAGGCTCCGTCTGAACCGCCGCGTAAGATCGGGCGTCAGAGTAAATGGGACGTGGGGACGGTCCAGTGGAACCCTCACAGATCAGAGTCCCACGTCTTCGCTGCCTCGGTGAGTTCTGCTGTTAACGACAAAGAAAACAGGCTCCTAAAGTACACACAATAAAATCTGTGTGTGTTTGTCTTCAGAGTAACCAGAGGGTGGATCTTTACTCCTGGAGGAACGGATGTGGAGAAGTTCACACGTCTCTACAGGGACATACCCGGGTCATCAGGTAACTACAGGGTTAAATCAAACACACCTCTGGACACGGTGATGTCTTCAAGGACTCTCTGTTCAATGATCCTCTGTGATGTGTTCAATGACTGTGGCGTGTTCATGTCCTCAGTGATCTGGACTGGTCCTGGTTTGAACCAGAGTTCTTGGTCACCAGCTCAGTGGACACATACATCTACATCTGGGACACCAGGTGAGAGGAATCAATGACGTATTTATATTTATATACATGTGTGTATGTATACACGTATATATATGCCTCATTAGCATATCGTGCAACATTAGCATGTCGTCACATTAGCATATTGTGACATTAGCATGTCGTGCAGCATTAGCATAAAGCTGATGTAAACACATTAGCATGTCGTCCTGCAGTAATGACGTATTTGTTGACTCCACAGAGACACTCGGAAACCCAGCGTGGCTCTTTCTGCTGTTGGTGAGTCTTCTTCATCTTCATTCATCTATAAACTGATCTGGATCTAAATCAATAGGGACAGTGACTCAGCGTATTAGAACGTCTCCTGTTGTGTTTGAATGCTTCCTGTTTTCAATAAAGTGTTTCTATTCTGTTCATTAAAGACATTCTAACCTGTTGATCTTCTCTTCCAGCCGGAGCGTCTCAGGTGAAGTGGAACCGGAAGAACCAGAATCTGCTGGCGTCCAGTCACGATGGAGACGTTCGGATCTGGGACAAAAGAGTGAGTTTTAATCTGATCTCAGCATGAGCTGCTGAAGGATCTGGAGGATGTAGAAGATCTAAAGGATCTAAAGTAGGGGTCTTCAATGTTTCTCAGGCCAAGGACCCCCAAACTGATAGAGAGATGGAGCAGGGACCCCCGACTATATATATTGTATAAAGTTGTTTTATATTAAACTGGGCCTCGTGCCGTGTATAAACATACCTCTTTATTGTGCATTCAATACTAAACTATTCAAATAATACACTGGTTCATATCTTCATGTTGTTATGTTAAACATGTGCAAGGTACAGTGAGTAGGGAGGCCGTGCCACTGCCTTTTATAAACACACCTTGTCAGCTGATACCAATGCCAATATCAACAGTGTCTGTCAATTGCATGATAATCATCATACAA
This sequence comes from Anarrhichthys ocellatus, assembly GCF_004355925.1. Lineage (NCBI taxonomy): Eukaryota > Metazoa > Chordata > Actinopteri > Perciformes > Anarhichadidae > Anarrhichthys > Anarrhichthys ocellatus. The sequence continues at coordinate 4,510 of NW_022282201.1, forward strand.
GATATTCACACTGATGTTTTCATTTTAAACATAAATGTGGAAACGAAAATGAGTGATGGCCTATTAGTGCCACTGCTATGCATAAACATACCTGTTATCTTTCATACAATACTGAACTATTAAAATAATGGACACATTCATGTTTGGGGAAAAAAAAAAAAATTCCACGGACCCCCTGTTGAAGATCTCTGATCTAAAGGATCTAGAGGATCTGGAGGATCTAAAGGATCTGAAGGATCCGTGCTGTCACTGTTTGTGTCCTCCTCTCTAACAGAAACCCAACACGGCGGCTGAGTACCTGGCAGCTCACCTGTCTAAGATACACGGCCTCGACTGGCATCCCGACAACGAGTTCATCCTCGCCACGTCCAGCCAGGACAACTCTGTGAGGGTGAGGAAAACAAACGCACTGTTCACATCAGAGAGCAAAGAGCAGAAACGTTGATCTTTATCAGCTGGACACCAGAAGACTTCTGGTCTCTGAATCTCTGAATCTCTGAATCTCTCTCCTGCTTTGTGTTTAGTTTTGGGATTTCCGACAGCCCAGGAAGTACCTGAACATCCTGTCCTGTCAGGTTCCAGTGTGGAAGGCCCGATACACGGTGAGTCTCAAACGCAACATCAATCATCCTTAAACACCAGTTCACTAGTAAAGACGCACAGTCATCGTCCAGGTGTCCTCAGATGAAGATCAGTTATTAAGCTTCATACAGACGGCACCAGTCTGAGTTCTCCTATTTATGGACCAGCAGACATCGATGTATTTATGTATGTCGTGTGTTCAGAGTGTGTTCTGTGTTGTGTGTTGACAGCCGTTCTCCAACGGTCTGGTCACAGTGATGGTTCCTCAGCTACGGAGGGAGAACAGTCTGCTGCTGTGGAGCACGCTGGACCTCAACAGTCCGGTTCACGCCTTCGTGGGACACGACGACGTGGTGCTGGAGTTCCAGTGGAGGCCGCAGAAAGAAGGTGACCCTCAATGACACAGGTGGAGCTAGGCTAACAGTTTCCCTTGGCTTCCAGTCTTTGTGCTAAGCTAGGCTAAAGGTCTTTTTATTTCACCGTCAGAAGTCTTCACATTCTGCACAAAGTGTAACATTAAGAAATGTTTCCACGCTGCTTCCTGTCGAACAATGTGAGTGCCATGTTTCACTGATCAGCTGACGTTGTGTTGTTTGTTTGTTATCTTCCTGACGTGTTGTTTGGCTGTTGTTGTGTTGTGTTGTTTGTTTGTTGTGTTGTTGTTGACGTTGTTTTGTTTGTTGTTGGCAGTCCAGTTGTTGATGTTGTTTGTTTGTTGACAGGCTCCAAGGACTACCAGCTGGTCACGTGGTCCAGAGATCAGACTCTGAGGATCTGGAGGGTGGATCCTCAGCTACAGAAGGTCAGTGAGCAGCTTCAGAGACGCGTGTCCTCCTGTTACTCACGTGTCCTAATGTCTGCATGTTGTTGTTGTTGTTGTGTAGCTGTGCGTCAGTGACGTGGTGGACGAGCTGGGGGACGGGATGTCTCTCACCGTGGAGACAGAGAAGTCTCTGATGTCTCAGGAGCCTGACGGTCAGTTCAGTGTCGGCCTCGCTGCCGAGAACCTGCAGGGTGAGAAAGAATGAAAGAGTTCATTATACGAATGAATCAGACTCACATCTCAGTGATGATGATGATGATAATAACAATCCTGTCCTCTGTCCCTCAGATCAGGACGGGACTCTGTCCTCTGTGGTGAGTTCAGGTGTCCCTCAGACGTTGCAGCAGGAGTTTTCTTTGGTGAACCTTCAGATCAGAAACGTGGACGTGGAGGTGAGACAGACGTTTTTAATCAACTGTCAATCATTTAAATCTAATATCTGCCTTTTCAAAATAAAAGCACCTGAATCCCTCTTTGATGTTTTACAGATTTAGTTGTTTTATTTTATTTTAGTACCAGCTGGCTTCACATTCATGTTGTTAGTCCGTGAGTTAATCAGTCACTGTGAATGAGAACCCATAAGATGATGTCATGGTTCTGTTCAGATGGACGCGTTGAACCGGAGCTGCGTGGTGTCGGCTCACTTCGGCAGCCATCAGGTTCACCTGGTGGTCAAGTTCCCCGCTCAGTATCCCAACAACGCTGCGCCCACCTTCCAGTTCGTCTCCCCCACGACCATCCCGTCCGCCACCAAGACCAAGATCCAGAAGGTACGGATGCTCCTGAATGCACCATTTTCACTGGTTCTAACTGGTTCTTTATTTAAACACTGTTGTGTTTCTGTGTTCAGATCCTGACCGACACGTCTCTTCAGAAGGTGAAGAGGAACCAGAACTGTCTGGAGCCGTGTGTCCGACAGCTGGTGTCCTGTCTGGAGTCAGACGTGGTGAGGACACGCTGGACATGAAGCTCAGGACACGGAGGACGTCTTCAAAGGTTCTGTCTTCATAATGTCTTTCTGTCTGTCAGACGCAGGAGGACGGTCCGGTCTCCGGTCCCTTCGTCCTGTCCAACCCCGTCACTCCGGCTCTGCAGGCGTTCCCTCGGGTCACCAACACGTACGGGTCCTACCAGGTAGGACATGAGACACCTACAGGAGACATGAGACATGAGACGGACGTTTGTGTCCTCATGACTAACGATTTCATGATCTTTCTTGTTTCTAGGACGCTAACATCCCGTTCCCTCGGACCTCCGGCGCTCGTTTCTGTGGCGCCGGCTGTCTGGTTTACTTCACCCGACCAATCACCATGCACCGCTCGGCCCCGCCCACTGAGCCCACTCCCAGGTAAACACACACAGACACACACACACACACAGGTGTCTTCAATCAACATCGATAAGCTTTTATTTTTACTTACAGGAAGTAGTTAAAGTCTATTCTCCATCAGAACTAGTTTGTACGACGACAACAAACCGTGTTTCTAGTTTGTTTAGAATCTACGCTAACTGTGTGTGTGTGTGTGTGTGTGTGTGTGTGTGTGTGTGTGTAGGTCCCTGTCCGCTCTGTCGGCCTATCACAGCGGAGTGTTGACTCCCATGAAGATGCGTTCAGAGTCTCAGAGCACGCTGCGTTTGTACAGCGGCAGCCCGACTCGCTTGGACAAAGACACCGTGTCCATCTCGTCCTTCTACTATAAAGAACGGGTGAGACAGACTCACACACGTGTGTGTATATATATTTGTATATATATACATATTAGTGCTGGGCAAGTTAACGCGTTATTATCGCGTTAACGCATTCATTAATTAATGCCGACAATTATTTTATTGCGCGTTAACGCAGTTTTCTTTTTTTATTATTAAGCGGACATTTTTAACACAAGAACCGGCAGCGAGCGGTGAACAGCTGTTTGTGTGGCGTCTCTTCCTGCTGCCGCCTTCACTCCCGTCACCTCCTGTCTCACACACACGCACACGCGCGCGATCGTCTCCTTACAGGATCAAACGTGATGATATCAAAAGACATATTGTGGTATTTTTAAATGCACATATAAGCATGAGAGAACAAACTGCTCTTAAATCAACTCTTTATTAGCATAACTTCCTCATGCAGGTTACTGCCACGGTACAGGCTCCATGGTTCACCTACATTCCCCTGGGTCCTAAGCCCCTCCATGTATCATCTCTTACACACATGAAGATAAAGTTATGAACACCGGCTGAATATCAATGATCAGAATCATTATAACTGTGTTATAACTGCTGCTGTATGTATATATATATATATATATATATATATAT
>NW_022282202.1:0-2787 GCF_004355925.1 Anarrhichthys ocellatus
ATATATATATATATATATATATACATACATACACATACATACACATACATACACATATATATATACATACACATACATCCATATATCCATATATATACACATATATACATATACATACATACATATATATATATATTATTCACATAAAAGAGTTCACAGAATAAAGGAAACATTAGTTTTTAAAGAATGAACAGTGGGGCAGATGTGGGCTGAATCCACGCGTCTGATTGGCTAGTTATACATGTAATTAATCATGTGACCACATAAAAGCTGTTCTACCAAAACTTCACTGGAAGTAAGAACAGCGCTTCATCAACGGTGATTATTTGTCACTTTTAGTGAAAAACTTTTCAACTCCTGGGAATAAAAAAAACTTTTCGTCTCTTTCCAAGAGCAACAGACTAACTGAATAAAAAAAGAAACCTTTTAATAATCATTTTTAAAGAACCACACATGGTACCACAATTCAAAATGATGCAAGTTTACAGATACAGGAAAACAAAAGAGCATGTTGTATTAAACCGTCCTGTAATAAACTGGTGCATCTGAAGCAACGAGTCCGTTAACGTGTGTCAGAGGAGAAACATCCACGTGATCTGGATCATCTTTCAAATCCCATGAAGTATGAAGAGTACAAAACAATTCAAATCACCAGTGTCTGCCTGCAGGTGAGTCGTCATTTCACTAAACCGGGACCTGAATGCCTTTTCTTTAACTTATGCTTTACTTACTCAGACTTTGTTCACCAAAAATGATTTAAAAGAATCAAACAGATTTCCTCACCATCTACATGCAAACAGTTTGGGTTGTCTTTGTCTCTTTCCGTCCCTCCAGTTCAGCCTCCAGCTCAGTTCAGTAGAATGTTATTCAGTTTTCATGTCTCCAGTCTGACATATTATCACATTATCACATTATCACAGACTACATTACATTATTTCACTAAAGAGACAGATATCTCAAAAACCTGTTCACATAAACCAAGACCATCCGCGTCACTGGGTACCACGAGAGCTAAGAGAGCTAAGCCCGCTGAGTTCCTTCATCAACTGGCCGTTGTCAGTTCAGTTGTATTTATACAGCCCGATATCACGAGTGTGCCCCATCGCTGCCTTAAAGGAATACTTCATTTTCACAACTTTATCAAAACATCCATTTACAAACTCACGCAACTTGTGCAGCTCATCCATTCATCCAGCTCACTACTTCCCAAACAGATGCATCTCCGCTCAAACAGAGCTCTTTAAAACACCTGCGCATAAAGTTTGCAGACGGATGTTTTGATATAGTTTTGCCGTTGACGCTGCCCCGTTGACTTCAATCTATCTGGATCTTTGATCCTCCGTTCACCATGGAGGCATTGGAGAAAAACTAAGTTTTCTTCAAGGATTGAAGGAGACATGGGGTGAGCAACTGATGTAAAAATGATCATTGTGTGGGTGAAGCATTCCTTTAACATGGACACTTCAAACTGCTGACACCATTAGCATAATGTTTGAATTAAACGGATGCACTGACCTAAAGAATGTATACGTCAGCCTGACTTTCACATCACCATCTGTTCTTCAGTTAGACACTGATGGCATGTCAGTATTTTTAGACTAGTGGAGTTTAGGTCCCTGAGATTGAGCGCCTGACAGCTGCACAGCCAGCGATCCAGATAACGTTGGTGTGACGCAGTAGCTGCCCTGTTTGTCCTTCTTCATCTCACTGCTTGCTGTCAAACTGTGAGAAAGCGGGCTTACGCGTAGGAGCTTACACTGAGCGACTGTTCCCATCACGTCCATCCATCCCGAACCAACACATCGCATCAAAAACACACAACATCCAACAACAGTTGAGAGGAATTACAGAGCGGACTTTTAACAGGCGTTAGCAAACGATCAGACATTTGGCAGGATGAACTTTTCGGATGTTTTACACCAACTTAGAAGCAAACAGACTCTTTCATTTCACATTATGTTAGAACCCACTGAACCGTCTCACGCTAGGCAAAGCTGATGCACACATTTGTGGGAATAATTTATAAAATAAAAATAATAAAAACAACATTAAAAAAGGTATAGTTTGACATTTTGGGAACTGCGTTGTTGACTGAACTACATTTACAACTTGATTTAAGCTAACACTGGTTCAGTTATTATTGCTCTGACTAAAGGAACATTTAGGTTGGTGGGACATGAAAGCTGCCCCGTGACAAACCTCGTTTAAGTGATGAGTGACGGCTGTTAGAACCAATGGAAACCTTTCAATTACTGACCTGCCCCCCATGTTCACAGTCAACAGTATGTCTATCAGTCCACAAGTCTTTTTCACCGTTCTTTCACTTGCATGGCTGTGGTGTGAAACGAGGTCTTGCTGAGAGCGGTGAGTCCGAGCTCTCCCTCCATCCGTCCCGACTCCGCTCCGTGCTGAAGAGGCACAGCGTTCAGGCCAACCAGGCAAGAGTAGGCTGAAGTCACATTTACATGTATGTGCAAGTAAACAAATTGGTATAAATGATGAGTTCAATGTCCTAAATATTTCCAACACTGGAGCAACTGGAAAAAGTATTAGACATGTATCTTTCTGCCAGGGAGGAAGAGCTATTAAAATACTTCTACAGCTATATATGGATGGCCAAGAGACGAGCTCTTCAGGTCATAGTTATAGGGCATGATCAAATCCACATTTAATGTGGATTTGATCCAGTGAAAAAGATTGACTAAACGAGGGGTAAAATACGAGGGAATATTTAGCTAAGCCAAGGCTAAAGTACCACCGGACTAAACCAAGGCTAAAGTACCACCG
>NW_022282202.1:2797-8215 GCF_004355925.1 Anarrhichthys ocellatus
CGGACTAAACCAAGGCTAAAATACCATCGGACTAAACCAAGGCTAAATCACCAGGAATATTGGACTAAAAGACAGAATCAATCATTGGTTTGATCTACTGTGATTAAAGTAGTGTACGTACGACAGCACACAAGAATGTATTCCAAATGCTGACGTTAAGAGAACATACCTGGATACAGTTTTTAACATCGTGAAAATGTTCAGGCCATCAAAGTGCTCATGTATACCAATTTGAGTGCTTCTAGGTAAAAAAAATCATGTCATGTACACGTAGTCCGCACTAAAAAGGCCACAGAAACAGGCCCGGAGAGGTCCAGTGAGACGCGGCTCAGTCTAGTGAAATAATATCCGATATGCCGCTGTCCGTTCCCCCTCCGGCTCCCCCTACCCCCGTGATGACCCGGGTCTCGTGGATGGAGCCGGCAGCGTGGGCGCTGGTGTCGTAGTGGCTGCTGGAGGAGGAGACCAGGGCCGAGCTGGTGCTGGCCGCAGCCGCACTTTGCATGCTGCTCGTCAGGTTGTCCAGGAACATCTGTGGCCGGTAATGCTGAGCGGGCAAAAACAAGTTACAGTCAGAACCCTTTAGTACGTGTGAACTATTGTACAACGTTTATATATTATAATATTACAATGTTAGCATAGCCTAGCACTGACCGATCTGAGCTCCATTGAGAAGACAAGTATTTCAAAAGTTATTATCTTGTCGTCTTGTGGAGAGAACTAACAAAACATGAATTCAGACGTTTTACAAATCGGCATCATTACGTAGTTATTTCGGAGTCCCTTTTTGTCCGTTTATTGCAGTTAAATCAGTTTATTTTGTGTTCATACAGCTGTAGTAAACAGCGACCTGTGACTTGCTAGACACAGTGAACACACCTCGATGAAGTACACGGAGCTCCTTCGGACTGTTATGAACCAGACATGACGGCGTTTCGTTTCCCGGGATATCTGGGACTTCCACAACACGTACTCGGCAGAAATGGAGGTTATTTTTTTCCACGGTTGATGGCGGAAATAAATGGTGGACAGTCTAACGGCTTCCAGGGCGATAAGCCACGCCCCCCTCCGGTGCATTACGCAAATGACTACAAATGGTCCCCGGCGAGTGAACACGGCGCGAATGTCGTGATTAACGCCGCCTTTGGTGTGAACGCACCTTCAGAGTGTCACTCAGACAACATCAGGATATTCTGATGTGGAATTTCTAGGTTACCTGCAGGTAGCTACGAACAACATTCTATCAACCATGGCCAAGAAAACAAACACTATTGCTGCTTTGTGCATGTTGTGAACGTCCCAGATACATCAAACCAACCGCCATCCTGCCAGGGTTCATAACATCATCCGAAGGCGCATTCAACGAGCGGTTTCCACCGAATCTAGAAGGTCAATCATCGGCCGAATTGATCTGGTTTAATGCACCAACACCATGATGCCGATTTGTTTAAGTCTGAATTCGTGCTTTGTCTGCAAGACTTCAAGCCAACAATTTATCAAATGCTTGTTTTCTGAATGGAGTTTGGATCGATCAGAGCTAGGCTTTGCTAACATTGTAGCTGATCCATCAACGTTCAAAATAACGTCAACTAGGCGTGAATACAGCAGCAACGTCATTGTTTGAGGAGTCTGTGGGGGGAGGTCTCTATTCATGATGGGACCACTGTTTCCTACCATCTTAGATTCACATGTAACTTCTGACTCCATTTATATTCCTATTATGTTACATTTGATTTGTATATTCTTTTGTACATGAGCTTTTCAGATTTGGGATTTTATTTGTTTGATTTCCGAATAGATTTTCAACATACATGGATATAACATACATATAACAATACATACATATAACAATGAGGACTGAGTCGTAGAAAAACAGATCCATAGCGCAAGAACTCTACCTCAAAGGTTTTTTATTTCTTCTTTTTTTTATAAAATAAACATTATTTTCCTTCTTTTAAATGTTCTTTCAATTTTGAATAAATATTTTTTGGGGCAGTGTCTCTATAAGCAAATCCCTTAATCTTTGAAGTTTCAAATTTCCATTTGCCGTCCCTCACTAAGAAACAAATTCATCAAACACGGTGAGCCTACAGTGTCTAAGCAGCAGTCGGAGGCTCTTCCGTGCTGTGAGTCCTGGTTTAACCATGAGACATCATGCATAGTGCAGCGATCAAACATACCTGAGGATCTGCTTGAATTAAGGAAAACAAATCCAGACCTAGAGGTAAAAAACAGAAAACAGATCATTAAACAGTGCCGCATAGTTACAGCCAGCGCTTACAGTCCGCTCTCACGCTGACTCACTCTGCATGTCTGTCGGGATGCTGGCCAGGGTGGACGGGTGGAAGGGGACCGCATAGTCGGCGAGCGTGGAGGTCAGATACGACGGGTCCAGGGCCTGGACGTTGGGCACGCGCACCGTGGGCTGGTAGGTCAGCACTCTGGGAGAAGAAGAGTCTCGTCATTCCAGGAAACAGCAAGCGTTAAACACTGAGGGGGCCTAACACTGAGGGGGCCAATACACAATAGGAGTGTGCGGCTGCTAAACCTGTGCAAACAAGACAACAAGGAACTCGCAAAGAGTGGAATGCATCCCTAACTGTATTTGCACGTATTTAAATTAGGCGATATGCATACAATTGGTGCAAAATTGGCCGATTTTTTTGCAAATTCACAAAGATCAGCGCTAATGGCCACACGCAGTTACAGCGACATTATTAACGTCTTCACAGAGTTGTAACTATTGCGCATTTATAATTGGTGTCTGCTCAAATTCATTGATTTTGGGATGCAATCAGCTGTGTCATGAACAAAATAAATGTATAAAGCTCCCCTACATGTGAACAGCTTCTCTCTTAATGGGGAGATGCACTTATCGTCTGTGCTGCGGTGGCACGGCTGCAGATATTTAGTAAACTCAAAAACCTGACTCTCACACAGAAGAAGTGGACGTAGTCATCGCGACGTAGCCCATTGGTTTGTGGACTGACGTTTTGAAGCCTCGAGTTTGGTGATCTCTCGTGGCCATCTTGTTTGTTTTTGTAACCAATGAACAGAGGTTACCATATCTGGAATCGGGATTAGTGACGTAGAGACGCCGTATACTGTCAATCACTGTGTCTATCACCCTAAAGCATCCCCTGCTTTATGGTCTGTGTGACTCTAAATGGAACATAATGTACTAAATGAACATCATGCTGTATTGAAGAAGAAGACTTGAAACTAGAGATTGAGACCATAAACTCATGTTTACAATGTTTACTGAGGTAATAAATCAAGAGAGAAGTAGAGTCATTTTCTCATAGACTTCTATACAACCAGAGGAGTCGCCCCCTGGTGGACACTAGAGAGAATGCAGCTTTAAGAACCTTCGGCATTGTCTTCACTCTGCAGAACCGGAGGCATTGCTGCTCTCACCCTCACAAATAACTTATTAATGTCCTCAGGTGCATTTCTACTTCAATCGCGAATTGGACCTTGAGACGGGAAAAGACAGCGGTTCATTCATGGTGCGATCAGCAGCCGCAATCCCTTCTTTGTGAATTAGCCCCTGAATGTCTCATGTGCAGTGTTCTCACATATTTCACTGGAAGGTAACGGTAATGGAAAACACAGACACATGTGACCGACACATGGAGATGAAATTATAACTTGACAAGTGTTGTTGTTAGGAACACGTTTGGTACACGTGTTCTCCAGAGAGGCCCACTCACCCCTTCGCGTGCATCTCCTCATTCTTGCAAATGTAAACGCAGCGTTTCTTCAGCGGAGGGTCCGAGTCCTCTTCGTCAGAGGACGACGAGGAGCTTTCCAGGGTCAGATCGATCACGTCGGCCTTCTTGGCGGTGCTGGGCTCAGTAGAATGGGGCGCCGCTGACGACTGGCGTAGAGGAGCTGAGGCCGGAAGATAAAAAGGAACATGTCACCCGGTGCGACAGTTTGCCTCACTCGTGTGTTGGCTTTTTTGGACAAGAGGAAGACGTGTCAGGCTTTAATAAACACACCCAGTACTTGTTGGCAGTAGGGCTGGGAGCTATGGCCCAAAATCTGCATCACAGTATAGTTTTGAAGCACAGTCAGTAACGGCATATGTCACAGTATATTCATTTTCTCTAAACTGTCAATAGTGGTATAGATTCTAAAGGGGAAGAGCACTCGTATGACTGCATGGTCTAATGTCAACCATACCAAACCATCTAAATGTTGTATCTTATACTTAAATACTTGGCATTAGTAGTTTCAATGCTGTATTATAAGCTGCTTAGAGTCAGGAAGTGAAACAGCTCATGATTCCTTCTCTAATATCCATTTCATATCGCTGTAAAGAAAATGAGAATGACTGTATTTATTCCAGTTTACTTCTGAACACATCATGATAGTTTGTACTTACCTTCGCCCCGTACCCATGTTTACTGGAGTAGAGCTTGAACGCACCGTGTAAGTCGACGTAACCTGTTAGCCGTTGTGCGCTGTTGGCAGACGGGCCGGCTGATTAAGTTGGTTGTTTCAAATGTTTTTAAAGTATCTCCCTTTGCAGTTAATTTGGGTTAGTTTAGTTCTTCTTCGCTCACCAACATGTGATATGTGGCTGTGACATATCCGCCTGTGTCACTGTGTGCAGACGTAAAACTATTACGCTGCGGCACACCCGTGTAAATGTCAACTGTCATTGCTGGCTCTACCGGTCAGCACGGTATCGTCAGAATTCATATTGTTCATCTATACCGTCTACACCTTCTACCGCTGGTTGGTAGGACCAATTCACATCTTGCCAGGGCAACATGATGTACTTACTCTCAATCTTTGGAAGCGACTGCGAGGGGACTTTGACGGCCTCTTTCTTTGGTCTCATGGGACACCAGGTTCCGTCCTCCTGGAACTTGATTTCATCCACATCGGAGCAGTCGTTCAGGATCTCCAAGAACAAACTGAACAGAGAACAAAACACTTAAATGAAATGTGATCATTGTAGGTTCCTCAGCTCCTGATCCATGAACCTGTTCTCAGGTCCCAAAGCTCTCATGACCACGAGCGATTACAGACTTCAAGTTCTGTGGATTTAAATATGCATGAGGATGAGCAATCTCCAAGTGGGTTACATACATATACATATATACATATACATATATACACATATACATATACACATATACACATATACATATACACACATATACATATATACACATATATACACATATACATATACACACATACATATACACATATACATATACACATATACACATATACACATACATATACATATACATATACACAAACATACACATATATATACACATATACATACACATATATATACACATATACATACACATATATATAAACATATATATAAACATATACATACACATATATATAAACATATACATACACATATATATAAACATATACATA
>NW_022282203.1:0-8211 GCF_004355925.1 Anarrhichthys ocellatus
ATCTAGGCTATAGTTCCCCCCCCTCAGGCGATGCACTCCCTCCACCTGCAAACAAACTCGCTCTGAACAGAAAAACTAATCTCTGCACCTCGAGTTTGTCAAGACGCCGGTCTGAAGAAGAGTCATTTAGTGTTTGCAGAAAATATTCAAATGTGTACTGCAGGAAGGAGCAGAAACAGGAGCTCCCTAAAGCCTGCTAGTGGCTCTGAGGAATGTTTTATCATTCGTATCACGACGTGTCTGTCAGCAGGTATCAATTTGCAAAAATGCTGGTTGGCCCCGAGTGGAGAATCGACTGTTAAACTGTTTCTGCTCATGTTGTTAGTGTAGTCATGTTTTATACCACAAAAAGTTTTGTATGAAAAATTCAGTAGATCTCTCAAGAAGCCTGAACGCTTGACATAGATGTGTAACTTCCTTAAAATAAAATCATTGATGATGAAGAGAGCCTTCTGAGGTAATTCATAAGAAAAGCCATGTAAGGACAAACTGTGAAGGTTTATCCTCCTTTGTGGCATTTTTGTTTCCTAGATCTTTTGTTGTTTTTATTACTTATATGGAACCCTGAAATAGATTTATGAAGGTATTTCTGCACTTGTTTAGACAGGTCTCTACCAGAGCCATATACGGCGTCTCTACATCACTCCTACAAAGTCAAAATATGGTCACTTCCGTTCAGTGGTTGCAAAAAGCCAAGATGGCGACGGATAAAACGCCAAACTCAAGGCTTCAAAACCTCAGTTCAAAAACAGATGGGTGACGTCACAACAACTATTCACTTCTTATATGGTTAAAATGAATGAACTGGATCCTTTCTGTAATAAGTGCTCTTGTCTTCCCACCACCATAAAACCAAAAGGTACATTCCTCATCAAAAAATGTGTTAATACATATTATCTGTGCAAATAACTGAGTCAACAAGGAAATATGCATCAGTAGCAGTTATTGTAGGAATCTCTAATGAATTGTTTAGGTAATTTAAAAAGTCTACACAGTTTGAAATCTCAGCATATTTCTGCCTCATACTGTAATCAGTGTGACACACATCACTGAGGTTTTAGAAGATTATAGGACACAAATTCTGTCACAGATTTTTAGGTTATTATCAAATTGTGACCTTAAGTTCCCTGAGACTTCCGTCTATAGTACCATTCATCTGTAAAGCCTGTCATTACAACATATCCGCGCTGATATATAATGGCCATTATGGTGCTTTTACAGTAAAGTGCTTAACAAAGTGCCTGTCATTTACTCACACACACATGAATGGCAGCAGAGTAAATGGTTCACGAGTAATAAGGCTTCAGTGTCACCTCGCTCAAGGACACTTCAACATGACAGCAGTAGCCGCAGATCAAACCCACAATTAATACTTCCTGGTCCACAGCCATCTCCTACATATGATGTAGTTTTCATCTTTACAAGTTCATAAGAAGCACATAAACGCACCATCAAACTGGCTCTGCATTTAAGAGAGCAAAGGTTGAGAGTTAATTTTCACACTACCAGTAAAAGTCTATGTATTCAAACCCCTTCCTATAAGTATTAGCAACTAGTATCAAAAGTACAAGTACTCATTCTGCAGTAAAATGTCTCCTGTGACTGATATATTAATATATGATATTAGGTTGTTATCAATGTTGTAGGTAGAGCTAGTTTTAATATTCAGTTAATTTAGTCCAGTGGTTCTCAACCTTGGGGTCGGGCCCCTCCAAAGGGTCACTGGATAAATCAGAGGGGTTGTGAGGTGATTAATGTGAGAGAGAAGAAACAAAGTTCTGATTCTTATTCTAATCTTTGCTTTTTTTGTGAAACATGGGATCATTTTAACCGTTTGGGACTCAAACAGTTACTTAAATGAAACCATGTGAGGAGTTTATGTCTCTTTGGTGGGACAGAAAACAACTTGTGAGATATGTGAGACATGTGAAACACGTCAAGGAGACACAACGACAACAAGGAGACACAACGACACACTGTTTTTCTTGTAAAGAGTCATAAGTCAAAAAGGTTGGTAGCCACTATTTATTTAATCTTAAACTGTATTGTATTTTGCGAGCTTCTAATGTAAAATCTTGATCTGAAAAATATACGTTTTAGATAAATGTATTAAGTAGCATAATATGGAATAGTACAAGTGCAAGTAGTCTGCCTTGAAAAGTACAGTTGGGTACTTGGGTTAAGTTACTGTAAACTTGCAGTTTGTTCATACAGTACAGTGTTTTCCAACATGTCAACATGAGTGAGTAGTTGAAACAATAGTGTTTTGTTACAGAATATTATCTCACCAACATAAAGATGGTGTATATTTTTAATGTTAGTGAGTTCAACCAGGTGAGACTCACAAAACATGTATTTCTTTCTTTCTTTCAATCATTTATTTTCATGTAGTTACACCTAAATGTTACCCTCAAAAATAAAACTACATAACGTACATACAATACAACTTTTAACACCAACTGTTTATTTTATTCTGAAAGGTTTACAACAGGAAGTTTGCAGTGGCGCGTTGACTTCCAAACAGTTAGTTGGTCCCGCCTCCTGTTTCTTACCAGACTCACCTGAGTACCTGCAGTACCTGTCCGCACAGCGTTGGTGAGCAGCCGACCAGCAGCGACCGTCGGCCGGCGGAACTAGAAACTGCCATGGCGAGGTCTCAGGTGATGTGCATGGACGAGGAGCACGTGAACGAGAAGATCCCGGAGACCAAAGCGGAGTTCTACTACAGCGAGGAGCAGCGCGCGGCTCTGGAGCAGCTCCTGAAGAACGGGGACGGAGCCTTCAAGATGCGCCTCAAGGAGGACAACGCCAAGGACTTCCTCTCGGCCAGGGAGATCGGATTCATCCGGAAAACGTTTCAGGAGTACGACACGGACAGTGAGTCCGAGTCCGGAGAGCACGAGAAGTCCAAGGAGACCTCCAGCGCGGACTCAGGGGTCCACTCCACCTACTGGCCCCAGATGTCCGACACCGAGGTCCCGCCTCTGGATATCGGCTGGCCCGGCAGCAGCGGCGTCTACAAGGGGGTGACCCGGGTGGCCGTGTTCTCCCATCCACCCAAAGAGCCCGGGCCGCACATCAAGGAGGTGGTGAGGAGGCTCATACAGGAGGCCAACAAGGTAATTTATAGTATTATATTAATAACCTTTATTCTAATGTCAATATAAAACTGATGGACTACGCATTGCAAAAACAAACAAGTATATTCAATTCTCAGTCCAACAAGTTTTAATCAAATGAAAGTAATTTATATTTATCAACCTGTTTCACAAATTTAGAAACGCAGATTAAAGCAACAAATATCACATTTGAAAAGCTACGATTTAGGATTTTGTGAAACATGACTTGCATAAGGAATCAAAGACCAAAACAGTTGACTATTAAAGTCTTACAGCACAATGTAGGTTTAAACGCCAGAAAAGGTGTGCGTCTGCAAAGAATGACGCAGGCAGAGTTGGAACAGTTGGGTCCAATAAATCCCAAAGCCAGTGTTTATGTGTCACAAAGAACACAATGTTGAATCTGAAGTCCTCATGTTACCCTAGGCCTAGTTCAAAGAAAAAGTAAAACACATTTTATGATCACATGAAAATAACCGACCATGCAGTAAAGCGTAGCAGTGTGTACTTCATGTCCCTAACAGCAGAACAATGCTTCTGAAATATTCAAAATGATTGGCTACAGGTGATCATGTGACTTAAAGGTGAAACAGACAAAAACACCTGTCTGTTACATGACAGTGAGAGGTTTAAAGCATGGTTAATGTGCATTTAATCATACTAAACCATTGACTGTTATTATTGAGTAAAATATAGATAATTAAAGTACTATTCGTCATTTTTTGTTGAGTCAAGTATTAATGTGTTTGTTTAAATGTATTGTCAATAGTTTTTTATCATTAAAAGGAAGACAAAGTGTCTTTAAACTGTCTTCATGCTAAGCTAAACTAAGCTAACGGCTGCCGCCTGTAGTCTTATATTTAACGGACAGACATGGGAGTGATATCGATCCTCTCATCTCTTTGTTTCTCCAAAAATGTTGAACTATTGCTTTAACATTTGTGAAGCATTTTGCTGTAATTCACAACAGTTGAACACAGTTCTGCATACATTTGCCAGCTGGTGATATATGGATACAGAGACAGATATTCTTTGTTTTTATGTATATTATTGATTTAAACCCAGATACCTGTCTGCAGGGACTTTACTACGCAGCTTCCAATTGTGTCTGACAAGTTTCAGACAGGTTTCAACATGTTCAGTCAAACCCATTTATGACAGTTAGGAGTTATTACCCAAAATCTCAGACTATTTTACCGTGGACACACGTGGATTCTGTCGGCTGAAATGTCAACTGTTGCTGGTGAATTAAAAAGAGTTGGTTGAAAACAAACTTACTTTTTTGACTTTTAAAGCTGACTATCAGACAGCCGTAAACTTTGTTGGCTTAAGTTACAGCTAGCAGATTTGATCAGTTGTAGCTAACTAGTGTCACTTTATTCTAACACTAAAACTTTGAGTTGTTGGAAAAATGTCTCCAGCGGACTTTGAATCGTTCTGTTAATTTTAGGGTTAATATAAGAAAAACGGTAGTAAACGCATGAAACGTCATCACTGCACCTGATTCCAAAACCATATTGAGATTCTGATGTGTCTCTTTAACTGCTAAGTACATCTACTCTACAGTAAAATGCTGTACATAGGTAGACAGTGCAGAAATATCCCCAGATACCTTCTCTCCAAAACCTGAAATATGTAGCATTATTACACAACTAATTTCAGCTGCAGTAATTACATAGCCAATACAGAACACCTATAAACCTGATGACACACAAAATCAAATTTTACAGGCTCAGAATTGTCCAGTAAAACACAAAGACAGGTAAAGGTTAACCGCACGCCCACAGCATCAATAACAACATGTACATCAATGGGAGAGTCATATGCAAGTTCAAACAAGCTGAGTCATAAGTGGTGCAGATGGAGAAAAGGCCAAGCAGCTCTAAATGTCAGCTTCACATCAGGACTTGCAGCAGAAATATACAGTTGGTTCAGTACTTCTTTATTTCTCCCTCACCCACTCAGAGATTCCCACAGCTCCCTCTGATTGAGGATAAACTTATCCAGACAAGACAGTTCGACGGGTTAAGGGATCGGTTAGTTGGAGCTGTTATTAGTGAATAATCTGACTTACTTTGACATGAATTAATCTCCATTATTCAGTTTACTTTAGCCTGCTCAGGGCCATGAAAGCTCAATGACGACATGCTACGATTGCTCTCCTTGAGGTGAAGTAAATTATCTACTCCTGAGAGCCTGCCAAATACTACACAGAGTACTTATGCATTTCAGTATCCTGCTTCTTTAGACATACAGAAAGACACACTCACACACACACACACACACACACACACTCACACTCACACACTCACTTCTAGAAGCAGCAAAAGGCTACTGCATATTCTTGTTGAATCTCAAATCAATAAATGAAGCATAGCTGTGTAATTTATGTCACAATAAGCTGTGGGTTGCAAACAGAAATGGTTAGTCCAGGTGTATAAACATGAAAGGTATATCATTATGATGCTTCTTGTTCAACTACATTCTAGAGTATTTAATGTCTATATTGACAAGTCATTTATATCTGCATTAAGTATTAAGGCCTCAACACACCAGGGGAGTTTTTTCGTGTGATTAATTCACACGTCAAGAATTTTTTGGAACTGTTGTTTTTGTCATATTTTCTCTGGAGGTCGAGCTTTCGCACTGGGAATGAAGGCATCAATCAATCAAGTTGTGCGGAAAGGATTGAATTGCAGTTGTATTTATGAAACACAGAAGAACTTTTCTTTACTCCTTTCAATCTTGACAAAGGCAGCACCTACCACATCCACTCCTCCTGTTCTGACCTTTTAACAATACAAACAGAGATATTTAGTATTTGCTGGCAAGTATTTCACATTGTTTGTGTTGTTAATGTGTCACACCCAGGTGTCTAAAGGCCTTTACCGTCTTATATTTGAAAAACTAATGAAACGTTTTGCCAGTCGGTTGCAATAATCTTGTTTTTAATGTAGTCTTTATTTCTCCGAAACCATGTGGAATAAGGCACTGAGCGTTGTACTTCAGTACAAATTGGACGTACCAGTTTGTGCAACTTTATATTTCTAGTCCACTTCATCTCAGAGTGTTGATTTTGAATGTTTGAGATAAACTGAGGATGAAGTGTCCCTTTATGTCTTGAGAAAATCTCCTACTTCTTAAGCAAAATAAACTATTTAAAAAGCCTCTTTGATCAGCTGGAAAATGCTTTGTCACAAAGCTGAAAAGAGAGCTGTTAAGAGAGCTGTTTTCTCAACTCAATAAAAGTTGACTTTTTAGCCCCTTAACGCTGGCCAAGAAAGTGACGATTGTTGTTCCCAAAATGCTTAACTATTTCCTTCACCAAAGTGATTCAAATTTAACCTGAGGGGAACATAAACACAGTATATGTACCAAAGTTCATGATCATATCACTCAAAACCACAAAAATCAATCTCATGGTGGCGCTAGAGGAAAAGTCAGAGTATCACCAAACCCATTGGGGTTCATCCTCTGGGGATCATGTTTGTCTGTACAAAACTTAATGGAGATCCATCAAATTGTTGTTGAGATATTTCAGTCCAGGCCAGGGGGGGGGCAATCATTTTTCCCAAGGGTCCACATAAGAAACAGGGACTGTTGTGGAGGGCCGGACAAATACACTGAACTCAATCCTGCTCAATATTATTCCACCTCTTTATAAAAAGCAGTACATTGTATGGTTTTAATAAGCTGTGAGTGGTAAGAGTAAATATTGTGATCAGTGGTGGAATATAACTAAGTATATTTGCTTAAGTACTCTACTTATGTACAAATTCAAGGTACGTTTTTTCTAATTCACAACCTAATAACCAGTTAAGATGAGTATTTGTTGACAAGTGCTTAACTTAGACTCACGCATGGTTTGTTTTTCATAATTGATGCCGATTAAAATTTGACTGAGCTGCTGTCACACGCAAAGCTGTCAGCCAGTAAAACTTGTTTGGAGGCTGTTGAATCAAGTCCAATTATGTAGAAGTAATAAGGACATCACATGATTAACTTTAAATTGCCCTCAAGGACATGAAAACACAAACTTAAACAGTATAAGTCATTAGCGAAAATTAATGGATGAAAGGTTGAAACCGTTAGCTAAAAAAATAGTTAGCAAGAAGTAATGGATAAACGGTTGGCTAAAAGTGAAACCATTGAAGTTCTTTGCAAAAATAAGTGGTTAAAAATGAAACAGTTGATGTCGTTAGCTGAAAGTCAAACAGTTAACATTGTTGAAAAGTTGACTTTTTAGAGATACTGTCCCCTTAACTTAATGTTTAACTATTCCCTTCACCAAAGTGATTAAGATTTAACCCGAGGGGAATGTCAATGTATGTACCAAAGTTCATGGCAATCTAATAGTTGTAGGGACATGTCTCTCAAAACCACAAATTGCAATCTGCTGCCACAGGAGATTGCAAATCTGATTGAGCTGCTGTCTCATGTGAAGCTGTCTGCCAGTACAACTTGTTTGGAGGCTGTTGGATCAGGTCCAAACATGTAGACGAGAGCCATAATAAGGAAAAAGAAAAAGCCTCGTATGATTAACTTTAAATTACACTCAAGGACATAAAAACACAGTTTGGCTGTAAAAGGCTTCACTGCAATAGTCGTCATGTTTGTTTATTAAAGTATACAGTATTAAAGATGCACTGAAATACGAAAACGGAAAGTGCATTTGTTGTGAGTACAGTAGACCGATTGTGGTCTTGAGCCCAGACACTACTGTTGTAATGATTAGCAGTGCATTGTAATCCTATAGCCGTTGCTGCGCTGTGTCTAATCCGTCTTGAGTAACCTTTTAATTATCTGGAAAAACAAGTTCCAACAGAAGCATCAACTGTTACTTCCTCAGTAAATTGTACTTAAAGTTTGTATCACAACACAAATTATAAAGAAGTGTCTTTGTGCGCTTGGGTTTATTGACAGTGGGGGTGGTGACAGATGTCCATGATTCCTAATGCTGCAGCAGGCGGGTTATTGCTTTAAAAGGTAGGGAGATGTAAATGATCAAATACCCAGAAATCATCAGATGACGTCAGTGATATGCGCACACACACACACACACACACACACACACACACACACACACACACAC
>NW_022282204.1:0-8210 GCF_004355925.1 Anarrhichthys ocellatus
CCATTTAGAGTCAAACAGACCATAAAGCAGGGGATGCACTGTTTATTTTTTTCCACAAAAAATAGTGTGGCACTAAAATCTAAAAGAAATTAAAATTAAAATTTCAAAAACAGTAAAATTCAATCAAACATAATCTAACATAACATAAAATGAAACATAAGAAAATCTAAAATACAATATTGTAAAATAAATTGAGAAAACCAAATCAAACACATCAGTTGTAAAAAGCTAAAACATAAAATAAAACTTAATAAAAAAATCGAATAGAAAACAAAACTCTCTTTCTCATTCTTATATGTTGCTGTATTTGCTTTTGAGTTTCTTCAAGGAAGAAAAACACAATATATATATAAATATGAGTGCTGGGCAAGTTAACGCATTATTATCGCGTTAACGCATTAATTAATTGACGTCGACAATTACGTTATCGCGCGTCAACGCATTTTCTTTTTAATTATTAAGCGGACATTTTTAACACAAGAACCGGGCAGCGAGCGGTGAACAGCTGTTTGTGTGGCGTCACTTCATTCTGCTGCTGCTCCCCCCCCCACGGGTGACACGCCCGGTCCGGAACCGTCGGTCCCTCCTGTCTCTCACACTCTCTCTCACACTCTCACACACTCACACACACACACACACACACACACACAGCTACTGCTACTCTGTAAAGGGAATACTGCTGTTAAAAATAACCTGATGTGTTTAAAGTGTTTACAAACCAAATGTTATTGCCCTTTTGTTCATATAGCAGTACTTTAAAATAAAAATGCGCAAAACACTACTTTTGAATTCATTATTGAACTTTGCCATAACAATGCGATTAATCGCGATTAAAAATTGTAATCGTTTGCCCAGCACTAGTATATCAAATTGTAAAAGGTGTACATTGTTATTGATAAAGCCAAGCTCTGTCTGTGGGCCTTCATCAAATGGCAAAGAGTTTACAAATACATCAAGCAGACCTGTGCTTTGTCAAGCAAGTACTCATGTGAAATGTAGTTCAGAACTGTAGTTTTCGTGATCCAAATAAATGGGAAGCTTAAAAACATGATATATTAAATGTGTCGCCAACATGTTTCCTTTTGACCATTAAACACAACTATACACTATTGCAGTACATTTATGATTTTAGTAGCACAGCAAATACCACAAACTTAAGAATACAATCATTACACTTTTGTTATTTTTGTCCGATTATTTTCACGTGTACTTGAAATTTCCACAATGTTCCACAGCAAAACTCCAAGATACTTCCTTTTTAAATGATTTACTCTGCTCAGTTTTTTACGTGTTTATGTGGCCGTCCAGATGAAGAAGAGCACTACTACTGAAGTAGTGAAAGTTCTATCACGTTAGTCACAGCTGTATGGTTTCTCTCCAGCATAAATGCGCAGGTGGACTTTCAGGTTGTTTTTTACCTTAGAAAACAGGTTTTCCTCATTGATCGAAGCCTTAAGGTTCCTCCCCGGCGTGAACACGTCCGTGGATTTTCAGATTACCTTGAGTGGCGAAGGCTTTCCCACATTGATCACAGCTGTACGGTTTCTCTCCAGTGTGAATAAGTCTGTGGGTTTTCAGGTGACCTGGAATGGTGAAAGACTTCTCACATTGATCACAGCTGTACGGTCTCTCTCCGGTGTGACTACGTCGGTGGCTTTTCAGATTACTCGGAGTAGCGAAAGCTTTCCCGCATTGATCACAACCGTACGGTTTTTCTCCCGTGTGCACACGTCTGTGGATTTTCAGGTGACCCGGAGTGGTGAATGTTCTCTCACACAGATCACAGCTGTACGGTTTCTCTCCAGTGTGAATACGTCGGTGGATCTTAAGGTCACTTGATGTTTTGCAAGTTTTCCCACAAAACTCACAGCTATGCGTTTTTTCTCCCGTGTGAACGTGCATGTGGATTTTCCGAACACCTGGAGTTGCGAACACATTCTCACACCGGTTACAGCCGTATGGTTTCTCTCCCGTGTGGCTGCGTTGATGGATTTTTAATTGCGGTAACTGAGTGAACATTTTCTCACATTGTTCACACCCGTATGGTTTCTCTCCGGTGTGAGTGCGCTGGTGGGCTTTAAGGCTACTAATGTGAAAAAAGGTTTTCCCACATTGATCACAGCCGTGTAGCTTCTCTCCAGTGTGAACACGATGGTGTCTCTTCAGGTCAAACGGAGTGGTGAAGGCTTTGGTACACAGGTCACAACCGTACGGTTTCTCTTCAAAGTGACCTCTCTCATGGATCTTTAAATATCTTGATGTTGTGAAGGACTTGTCACAGTGCTGACAGCTGTGATTTTTGAGTCCCACCGCTCCTCTCAGTTTCTGTGGCAACAGAGAAACATACAGAGAGACAGTTATCTGAAACCATAAATAACATCAACACTTGCCTTTGTAGATATTTGACCTATCACCACGGATCGAAATTCCATTATCGAGTTGTTTGTAATGAAAAGAAATAAAAAGTCACCGTACACCAAGAACTCTGTAGCAAACCTAAAACTGAGACTTACTTGATTAATATCAAATTTTCCAGGATTTGGGCTTATAATTCATTATGGGAATTGCAAGATCCAGTGTTGTCTCCACCTCAGCTGAACAAATTATTATTGGGCATTATTACCCAATTTCTCAGAATATTTTTAAGATCAGTATTTCTATTGGTTCTGATGAAGCTGGTTAGAAAATAAACTCAATCTAAATAGTGATCATTTATTGTCTTCTTCACAATTTGTGTAATTTCAGGAGTGATGTTATCACTTTGACCAACAAACAGTTTCTTCTGAAATTTACATGTTTCTCTGAAGATGAACAACCAATGCATTCTTCCTGTTTTCATCATAAAATGGATCACTAAAAAGACAAAATAATAAATATAAATATGGAAGGGTATTAGAACAAAAAGGGGGATTTATTTTTAATTTAATTTAAGATTCATTAAATTTTTTCCCTTGTTTTTAGGGAAAACAGTAATTCACAGATATTTCAACTCAGCACATCAACTTTAATGATGACTTTGAGCACAGACTCATGTATGATAATTACGACATCATCATTGTTATCATCAGAGACCAGAGTACTTTACCTTGGGCATTGAATGCACCACCAAACCTCCTCTCTCATGGCAATCCGCCGATGTCGATGCCGTCACAGAGAGAGAGTGAGCTTCTTCTATGGTACCGAGAGACTCCCCCGAAATATCGTCACTACGGGAAAACAGGTGAAGCACAAAACCATCAAACAAAATCACTGTTTTAAAAAACAGAGTTCCACAAGGTTCTGTGCTTGGACCAATTTCATTCACCTTATATGTGCTTCCTTTAGGCAATATTATCAGGAAACATTCATTGTTATGCAGACGATACTCCATTGTATCTATTGATCAAGCGAGACGAAACAAACCAATAAACTCTAAGCAGCCTTAAGAACATAAAAACCTGGACGACTCTTTGAGCTTCTACATCCCCGAGGAGCCAAAAAGATTTCAGAGACGGATCCAATCGTGAATACAAGACTTAAGGAATCTCAGGTTTGATGCAAATGAACATGTGATGTTTAAATATCTTCAGTAACAGGAAGAGTGCCTTTGACGTGTGGGTTCTGGACCTTCGGTTTACCTCCTTGAGGTGTAATGAACATCTGTGAACATCATTAAGCTAGTTTTCTATTTGTATAACTTAACCCTGTGAAGCCTGACACATCAGTAATATTCAGAAAATTCAGATGTTTTTGATATTGAAGTGTTTATTGGACCTTTAGTCAAAAAATATTGTTATTTACATACATGACATTTTTTGTATCAGATTTGATACATCAGGCATATTGATCAATTATTGATCAAAACAGTGTTTGTTTTAGAAACAATAACAAATGATGTCCATTGCTTTTGGAACATTTCAGTTGGTTTGGTTCTTAACCTTTAACCTCTGTCCTCGGCCTCGTGGTGGGCAGAGAAACAGTTCCTGTCCTTGTTCAGGCAGAGATGGACTTTACATTTGCCACAGTAGACGTGGGAGAAGTGGTTGCCTGTGCAGTGCTTGCATCTCTGTCTGGTTGCCCATGTTGGGAAGTGATCAACGCCATCCTTTCTCACATTGGGGGGCACACGAGAGTTTGGCCTTTTGCGTGGGGGGGGTACTGCGTCCGGTTCTGGAGAGGATAGTCTGTCGCACTTGATTCGGCCTTTTCCTGTGCACGTGAGAGAAGAAGTGGCAGCAGAAGCCTGAGACCTTCGTAAGGCCATGGGCTCCTTCTGGGGCTCCAGATCATTCTGGTCTCGTCTGTAGAGGTTCCAGGCATACTCACGCTAATACATAACGAATCACCAAGCCTTACATAGTCTTATATATATGTGTATGCATATATAACGCTCTGATTTCACCCTGAAATCTAAAAAATTGAAAATAAAAACAAAAAACGAAACAAATCTGAAATAATAACAATAGAAAGGATATATAATAACTCTTTGGTTAAATTTAATTGAAGAATAAATTCCCCTTGAAAATGAAAGAAATAGAAACGGTGCAGGTTTCTTAATAATAAATAAATCATTGTTTCCACTCACCTTGCATGCGGACAGCTTTCATAACTTCTTGCGTCTTCGATGTCTTCGTCTTTTATCTGCGGAGGAGCCTGGAGGAGGAGGAAGAACAAGAGTTGACTATTGAATCATGAAGATGTGCACATTGAAGGTTCCCTCTGGACCTTTGGGAGCCGCGTGCTCAGAGCGAGAATACACGGACCTTCACTCTGATGTACAGCGCTGCTGCTCCTCTCCCCGTGGATCCGATGCACCTCTGGATCTCCTCTGGCGTCAGCGTCTGGAGGCTCAGTGGCCTCAGTTTCTCGGCCGCGTCGGTCGTGAAGGCGTCAAACGGTCCGGTCAGCTGAGGGAAGGTGGACCTCAGCAGGTCCAGGAAGTCTGGTTCCTGCAGGCCTCGGGGACACCTCACCTCCTGCACCGGGGACTTCACCTCTAACACACAAACAGATTCAGTTATAGTTATTCCTTCTGATGAAGATGCACAAACGTTTACCTCCAAATTAATTATTAAGCTCAAATCTAAATCAAACCTCCAGAAGAAACTCATCCTTCATATGTTTTTATGTATATTATTATCTTTGTTTGCTCAAACAAACACTCAGCTGCAGGTTGACTAGTGGCGGCTGGAGTTTAAAAGAGTCGGTAAAGTTCCAGATCATTCCCTCAGAAAGTTGAGCTCTAGAATTTGGGAGATTTTGCAGAATTTCTCCATAAAAATAATAATAATTATTACATAAAAAGTACCGATATTACTGGAGTGAATGTATCTTTATGTTTTATGATATTTCAGTGAACCAGCAGGGAGTAACCTGAAGAAAAGTACAGTTTATAACTGTTGACACATTAGTCATAGTAATAGATGTATTTGTTATATTAATTGATGATTTATTCATATTAATAGGCTTTAGTTTCCTCCATCACAGCATGCATATTTCATCATATTCTCTGTGTTTCCAGCATGAACTCAACGTGCTGAGCGGACGTTTCACTTCCTGTTGGACTCTCACCGTCTTCTGTGAGCGAGTCGCTCTGAGAGTCCTGCAGCAGACCGACTCGGAGGTTTAGAGGAGCCCCCTTCCTCTCCACAGACGGTCTCTGGTGATCCGGGTCCCTCAGATCCTCCTGATCCAGACTGGTGCTCTGTCCTGGCTCCTCCTCCTCCTCCTCCTCAGCGTGGCCGAAGAAGTCTCCAGAGTCCATATCTGAACAAAAACATACATAAATAAAAAGAGTCGACATTTTGATTTTGCAACAACTGAGAGAACTAAACGTGGTTCACTTTGTGTTTTAACGAGTACAGAGAGGAAGTACGCAGCGATGGAGGAAGTATTTATTCTACTTATTATCTTTATTTAACACGTTTGTGCCCTGCGATGACCTGGCGACCTGTCCAGGGTGAACCCTGCCTTCGCCCAATGTCAGCTGGGATCGGCTCCAGCGCCCCGCGACCCTCAACAGGATAAGCGGTTTGGATAGTGGATGGATGGATGGTGTCAGAAAACTAAAACCGGCTGATTGAATTAACTTTATTCATTATCTTTAAAGAGGATTTAAAGACGTACTGAACTCATATGTGTACTGCTCTTCTTCCTCAGGAGGTTCTCCTCCTCCTCCTCCTCCTCCTCCTCCTCTTCCTCCTTCAGCCGGCTGGCAGACAGGAAACTGGTCATCTGGATCAGAGACAGAATATATAAATATATTAGATATGTATAATAGATAACCCACTACAGAGATATTAACACCAGTTAACACTAATTACTACGCTTGATGAACCGCAACACCGGTGATCGTTACTGCGCATGTCTGGCTCATTCCGAACGAGCCTGTAATCCACAGGATGTCAGAAATACCCGGATGTTGTTACTGTAAGTAGTATACAGTGTGGTGCATGTAGTAGAGGGCTTTAGTTGTGTTATAAAAACCAACGAAGAAGATTCAGACCTGTCGTCTCCAGCTTGATCTCCGGCTGCGCGAGGAGCTCCAGCAGCCTCCTCTGCCGGTCGATCTCCTGCCTCAGACCCGACGCCTCCTCCTCGTAGCCGGCCACGGTTCTCTGGACGACCGCGAAGATCTCCTGCGCGGCTGTTGTCAGTTTATCGGCCACGATTCCTCTCAGAATCTCGGCTTTAGACATGGTGCCGACGTCGAAGGGAGCCTCGGCCGCCATGTTGTTTCTGTGTTGTTATTTCTTCTTCTTCGTTAATTTATTGAAGGACTACGAACCAACGTTTAAGGGTTATACCGCCACCTGCTGAACCGGAGGGTGTAACATCATGACTTTATGACAATTATGTCTTTAATTAAAAGACATTCATATTGTTATTATGATAAATAATAATGAAATTTAAAAAAGAAGAAAAATATAATGAAGTGAAACTCAGGAAAACTGAAAGGAAATAACGTAATAAAATAAAAATTAAAATGAATATAAAGCACAGCAAATATAAAATACAATATAATTTAAAAAAAAGTCAAAATATTAAATTAAATTAAAATTACATTTTTAAAATCTAAGAGAAATATAAATTGCTTGATCTTGCATGTTGCCCTTATTATTTCAGGCAAAATACTTTTACATGAGAAAAAAATGTTTCTTATTGATGATTAAAACACAAATATACAAAATTATTTTTGATGATAGTAGCTCAGCAAATACCACAAAAATACAATCTTTAATATTTATTGTCATGTAATTTTTTACAGGTAATTCTCATGTGTACTTCATGTGTACTTCATGTGTACTTCATGTGTACTTCATGCGGCCATCCAGATGAGGAAGGGCAGCAGGACGGCGATGGTGACTGAGCAGGAGGTCAGAGCCCCGAGCTGGAGGAGCAGGCTCAGACCCAACACCACCGTCACCTTTGCAACGCGCCGACTCAGCAACAGCTTCCTCGCCGTCTTACAGAACTGAAGAAGAAGAAGAAGAGGAGGAGAGATGTAGAGGGTTTGATAAGAGACAGGAAAAAATACTTTCTGTTTGATTTTCTTTTTGAGTCACATGAACGTCTGAATATCTTTATTGATAAATGTTCATATATGTATTTATTACTCTTCTATTGTCTCTTTTTATTTCATTGTTGCACTGATTATTAGTATTAAATACTATTACAGGAAGTGAGCAGTACTCCGATGATGCTCTGTGTGCTTTTGTTCTGTTTAAAGATATTAAACTTACAATAAAAGAAACATCATCTCAACTCATTTTAATTATTATTTTCTTTCTGCTTCAGCTTGTTGAATTATTCTCTGTGCTGATGTTACAAAAAAGAGTTTCACAATAAGAGACGTCATCAGAGTCTCCTTTCACAGTTTTAATCGAAAGCTGTAAAATCCAGGAAACAAAAGATCTTTTATTAAACTTCACTGTTGCAACTTGAAGGTTTAAACCAATTAAAGTTTAAAGCTGATCTGATCTGTGATCAGCTTTAAACTGCAGCTCTCTGCTAGAGACTCAGAGTACACAGTAAATACACTATAACCTGTATACTATACAAACAGTATATACAGTACAGTATAAAGAGAATATAGAGCATTTAAAGGACGGTATATATAGTACGCCGAGTATACAGTACAGTATATACAGTACACAGAGTATACAGTACAGTATATACAGTACACCGAGTATACAGTACAGTATATACAGTACACAGAGTATACAGTACAG
>NW_022282205.1:0-7155 GCF_004355925.1 Anarrhichthys ocellatus
TATATATATATAGAAAGAAATATGGTACGTAAAAACAAACACTCGCACAGACACAATCTTTGAATCATCAGAAGAACCGGCTAGCAGTGAAACAGTGTCGACACGATCAGAATGGAAAGCCAGGTTGAGAGCCCTCTATCCAACTGTCTGGTAGAAATGATAATAACACCATTGTATTTGGGTCGCGAAGAAGACTCAGACAGACTCGGGGTGAAGAGGGCACACCTACTTTACGAAGAATATTCTTCAAAGTTTGACAGCTGCAGCCAACTTCAGTTTAACGGTTTCTTTATTTTTCCACAATAACTGAATAAGGCTCTAGTGTCTATATGTGTGCACAGGCAATAGCTATTTGAGGTGGGATGAGGGTACGTGCTTGTTAGCAAAATTACCAAGATGCCCGTCGTCCCCTAGTAGCAAGATAAAGGATCAATGAGACAGGCGGTCTAGACCAACATATCCAACAACCCCTCTGTCCCTGCACTCGCTCTGCTGAGAATTGTGCAAGTTACCATCTATGGCCCTAACCACTGCTCTGGAATATCAGTAGTCTAAATGTGCGCTATCCGTGGTGCTGAAGTAGCAGGCAGACTTGTAATTGCGACTCTGTGAGTTCCGCCTTTGTGTCAGTTTTGTCTATGATCCATTATCTATCTATTCTCTTAACTATATAGCATGGGGGGGCAGGCGGTTGCTAGTCGAGCGTGACCAAAATGAACCAGGTCCATCTGCCCTGTTAAATATTAAGAAATTGCATACTGTGCATAGGTGATAAAGAATGTGAGATGCGAGAATTGTTCGAGATTATCCTCCGAGTTCTGACATACCAGTGTATGCGCGAGTGTGTGTCTATGTACCGAGCTCCACCCGCAGGCTTACAGTCAATCCCACTTTGGCAGAGTAATGGCCCAGGTCTCGATTGAAGTTACCCTTCATTAGTAGGAGAACAACGTTAAAGCAGGGATAGTTTGGATGAAAGTATTACACTGTAATTCAGAGGGGCTGAGTTCTTTATCAAGTCCTGTATGAGGGAATGGGCCTAATGGTTTAAATTGCTGGAAAATTACAGCTGTGATTAACACTTCAAAAGACTCTGATTCTCCCCTGGCCTTTCTGCTTAGATGTGTTGAACTCTCTTTAGATCGAGGCTGTACATCCCAGATACACTTTCCAACCCTAATTTCAGCCCTATGCCAACCTGAGATCCCTCTCTCATCTCGACCTCTGTACTCTTGCGCAAATTTAAACAGGCTGACGGAAATTGCTTGACACACTGGAGGTGGAGGTTACCTTAACATCCTGTAAAGGGTACTAAATGTTTATTGGTTTTTTATAAATTTATTTTATGAATGCCATATTTGATCAAAAATGTTCTCTTGAGCTCTTTCCTTCAGTGTATGCAGCTGTATTGTGTGCTGCAGTGACAATCCTTGAACCCTATTTTGAAGGGAGTGTCAAAATGTGCAAGTGCAGCGATGTTTGGCAGCAAGGCGACACATTAATATGGCAGCTTTTCAAGTACGGGGCAACAAAAACAGTCTACTGAGGTGTGCTTGGTAAAGCCATTAAGGTGGATGTATTGTATGGCTGACCATGTGCTCTGGCCTCCTTATAGAAGAGGACAAAGATAAAGACAACTTCACCAGAAGCAATAAAGTTTCACGAAATATCCATTTTCAGCATGATGTTCTTGATGGCAAGTGGAGCAACAGTTAACTATTTGCAGGGTTTCTGCAAATAGTTTCTGCAAATAATGCTTGTCAGAAGCTCCACGCAGGGCAGAGCAATTAGAACTAGTTGCTGTTTTAGTGAGAAAGGAGACCGAAGAGTATTTCCACATCCAGTGTAAGAATCCTAACTTGTGGCCTCTTGTTTTGGACTACATTCCTCCTCCGGACATGAAACCTTGTGAAATCACAACCACCCCAAGAAGTCAACTAAGACTAAAGAACTAAGCAAATGCTATTTTCTGATTTATCTACCATCAAGGTTTCAAAGTCTTAACTGTGCCAATTAGACATGGTCTTCCTTCTAATAGGGAAGCACCTTTAAGGCCAGCGGGTGCTCATCAAGGCTTCCCCCTGCTGTGAATGTGGAGCTGCAAAGACATTGGGTTACAGAAAGCCGGGCATGATGCAAGCCCCCTGCAAATGGATATTAAGAATTCCCGTGTGGCTTCTGGTGAAGAAGGGGCGATGCTATTGTACATGTATGTGTATTGTAGTGTGCAGAGGGGGTCGGTGGGGAAGGGAATGAAAGATTGGGGAAAGCATGTGACAGGAAATAAACAAACCAAGAAAAACTAGAGTTAGAAACAAACAGAGAGAGAAACAAGTTTATATAGTAGGTAAACTGGAGGGATGATAAAAAAGGTAGATCCTTGAAGTTTACCCTCAAAGGACTTTCCTCTAAACTCATAACCCTCTTTCCACCTTTCTCTCCATCTCTATCTCTTTACGTCTCTCAACATCTACATCTTAATGTCTTTCCCTTTCATCTTTTGGTGCGTCTTTCTCCATCTCTGTGTGTCAATCCTCACAGCTGTTCTCTTCCGTAAACCAATTGCATGCTGTCTGCAATTACCCTTCACTTAGCACCTCCTGGTCTCAAACAGCTTTGTATGTGTGTGTGTGTGTGTGTTACTGTGGGTAAATGTTTTTTGTTTTTTTCTTCAAGAATTTTGATTTATTTTCTTTTGCACTCCAAACCTCTGGCAATCATCACCACTTGCACAAAGGTACACACATGCAGAGGTACGAGAAAATATGTTACTCGCCCAAACAACACCTCTATTAATTTCCAGCACCTTTTTCTTCCCCAGGACTTTTTATTGTCTTTGAATGGAGAAGTGAAAGCAGCAGCCTTCACCGTTGATATAAATAATGAACACGGCTCCTGCTGTAACAATGCTCAAAATACCTTCTTCCTCAGTGGTCCTATAGAGAGGTGCCAATAGGGTATATTAACCTTCTGTATGTGTGTTGCAGATGTTTAAATCATTTGAACTACTCCAGCTATTTTGGCATTCTACGGCATCACACACCTCAACTTGTCTCAAGAATCTTCACAGCGCAAACCAGCATACCAAAAATTGTCTGTGATGTTGATCGTTGACACATCCAGGCTGCTGCGCTGTGCATTTTAATTGGGCGCCACTGTAACTACTTCTGTGTCGACATTTCGTCTCTTTGGAATGCTGCACCACCACTCTGAGGCCCTTTGGGAAGAATGAGAAAATGGAGAAGAGAGGGGGGAAATTAATAAAGATGGAGACGAGGTGTGACAATGCAATTATGTGAGAAAAGTGTGACAGAGGCTGAATGCGCCTTTAAGTGAACAGCTGAGGAGCTCTCCATGGTGCTGGACCTTAAAGTGACTTATGGCGAAGGACTGGAACTGTCCATGGACCTCAGTAACAACTGACACTGCGCAGATGACAAAGACGCCAGATTGGTAGAAGCACCGCAGCTTTGGTTGAATTAGAAATAGTTGCAGCAGCAACATAATGGCAATAAAGCAGTACCAGCATCGTCAGTAGCAGCAGTTTTAGATGTGGAGTACTGTAGTAGCAGGAGTATGGACAGCATCGCTGGCTGCAGTGGCAACAGTTGCAGATAGTTTTAGTGGCGTTAATACCAATAAGCTTTTTATCTCCAACATGAATTCCATTGACAGAAAATTCATTGGCAATGATTTTTGGATGTTCATCGTTTTTCAAGCACAAATGCCAAACATTCTATTATTTCAGAATATTTTTTTGTGTTTTGACAAGATGGTTGGAAAAAAAAAACATGGAAATTGAAGATGTCACTGGACAGGAAAATGATATTTCTATTTCACTATTTAACTGACAATTTATAGGCAAAAGTATTGATTCGGTGAGAAAATAAATCGGTAGACTAACCAATAATGAAAATGTATTTTAGTTGCAGCCCCAAAGCAAGTGAGTGAGTGTTTTACTTTTCATCTCAAGAGCATAAGCAAACAAAAAAACATCTACAGCTAAATGGTATGCACGGTGCACAGTTGGATGATAAGACTCTCAAATCAACAACATTGCTGGCACTTCTGTTGCATCCATAAACTTTTATGCAATACACAGAATGTAAACAATATCTTTCATTTGTCATTATAATGTAGGCTTTATATTAGAATTATATTTCAGTCTGTATTGATACCTTGACTGCTTTTGATGAGAGCCAAAATTCAAAGTACATTGATAATAGTATTACAGGATTTATCTCGGGGGGGAAAACAAATTGTTCATGGATTGTAAAAATGGACTTCACTGCTTCCACATCTACTTTTTAGTAAGTGTACTATACAATCTGCATAATGTCTTCAGATCAGACCTGCAGACATGATAGTCATGGTGATGCTATTGCGAGGTGATTATATGAGAAATCTGGAGAGAGCTCTACTGAGAATAAAGGCTTTCATGCCGTTTAATATGATGACACAGGACTGTCTACTGAATGTGACACAGCTTCCCTTCTTCTCGCCGACTTATTTTCTGACTTCTCTCTTCCTCATACTTTCTACTGTACCCTGCTTTGTGTCACTGTCAATGTTTTCACTTCCCTGCTCACTTTGTCTGTTCCTCCTGCCTCTCAAGCAGAGCATATCCTCTAAAAAGTGATAAAGAGTCTAGACAGTAGTAATGACATCTCTGACTCATTTCATCTAAATAGGGCACCTCTGAGATCCATCCGAGGTTGCGCGTGTACAAACACATCTGCATGCAGGTGTGTTTTTATCTGCATAAATGTGTGCATGCATCTGCATGTCAGTGCAAAGCAGATGTACATACAGGAAGTGAACAGCACAGGTTTCTTTGTGAGCGTGGATGCACTGTTGGTGTGTGCGTGCTGCTGAGAGTGTGTTGGTTTAACAGGAGAGGTGGTAAGCAGAGAGTCCCAGGGAGAACCGAGGAGAGTATCCATGCAGCAAATTAAAACTGGCCTATTTCACTTCCAACTGTCCATCATGAAGGATGGATTTAGAAAGCCTGAGCCATTTAAAGAACAGGAGCGAACACAGACACACCCACATGCATGATGATGTCAGACTTTAGAAACTGGTAAACCTGCTCCCCCACCTCTTAAACACACACCCACGAACACACACCCCGAACATCTCACACATCATTAGGCGCAGGGAATTATCAATACCCAATCTCAGCCCCATGTAATTAGTCCCTATAGATTATTTATTGAACACAATCAGGCAGCAATAACTCAAAAACTGGCATCAGCAATAAAGTAATTTCTGCTGATCAAATGTCTGCTGATGTGAAGCTCTGTAGAGAGTGGCAGATTTCTAAAGATGGGTAAGCACTATACAGATCCTGGCAAATCTCCTGAACAAAGTCAATGTAATGTTGCGTTCGTAAGGGGGAAATCTGCACCGGTAAGTTCCTAGAAGCACTTCTGTGGCTTTCTTTAGAGACTGTTTTTCCTCTGTGCTGGATGTCTGCCAGAATGTGTCTCAGCGAAACAATAGACTTGGAAAGTTATCATTGTTCCAAGAGATTCATGCTGGATGGGCTCATTGCACATATATCTAGGCAATTTTAAGTGTATTCTCATACGACTTAAAGGTGGTTCTAGATATTTTACAACCTCTTATTCCTGTAATTTATGTTATAATAACACGCATTCCCAAATAGCAAACAAAGCTAACAGTGGGTACCATACTGTAAATAAACATGATAATGTAATCACTGGACAAACAAGATGTACAAGTCTACATAAGCTTTACCCAACAGCCCACTCAGTTTGAATGGCAGTTAGTGGACAAAACAGAGTGAAGTTTAAACTGAACTCCTATGCTTCATAATCTTGATACAGTGGGCTGAAATGACCCGATTCATCCATTAAACCCAAATACCCATCAATAAAAACATATTAATCCACACAACATTGACATTTACTACATGCTGTATTGGTCTGCCCCTTTAAGAGTGGTCCTGCAGTATTTTTTATCTTTGCCATTTAGGTTTTTATTACAGTGTCCCTTGTTCAATATTGTTATCCCCATCTGTATTCAGCAGCTGTATTTCAGTACCCAAAAACATATTAGGTATTTTTTCTTTACACTTTGCAGGATCTTGTATCATTCTGTGTCAATAAAGCTGATGAGAAGATGACAACACTGCTGTGAATACCGAGTCCTCCCTACAAATTACCATGCCTTAGCTTCAGGCAGTACAAATTAATCTCGCAGTGTTCCTCATAAATAATAGTGAAAAGAATTGCCCTCCAACCAAAAATACACTACGATTTCCCCTGTAGATGTTTGCCTCAGTCTAAAAGAGTGTAATGACCTAAACATGAGAGAAGTCTCACTGGTTTGCAACACTAGTGTGTGGTACAACTGATACAGAACTGCCCATTTCATTTTGGATGATTAATAGTACAAACTTAATTACCGTGATAAGACAATGTTAAATCATGCATAACCTGCAGTGTAGTTTAACGGAAATGAAATGCTTTAATAATAATAAATACAATTGTTCACAGCTACAGTACACTCAATGTAAATACAAATATAAAATGCCATTTAACTAACTTTAAACTTCTGGTTCCCACCACTTATCCATCCAGTGGTAAAGAGTTGCTGCTGAGGCAGAAGTTTCCGTTCGATGTGTGCCTGCTTTGTGTTCAGCGTACTATCACTCGTATAATGAAACACACGGTTGGAAGATATAGCTTGTCAGAGGGGGGCAAATGCTGTCTCCCATGAGCAGTACGCTTCACTAAGTTTACTGGTGCCCTGAAAGAGGCAGCCTTGACAAAACCCACTGTTCTTTTCTCATGCACATGTCATAAACCTTTTAGAGTGAATGATCATCCTATTATTGGTCAACGTTCTGCTAGGATCTCCACCATAACAATGTTTTGATTCGACTATATTTTGTCTCCGGGATTAAATCTGCACTTTCAGCAACACTATGCTATTAAATAGCACCCCCACTATTTAATGCTTTAGCGCCATGATGGGGTACTCGTCTCCCTCTCACGTTCTCCCTCTTTCCTCCTCGCTCATCATTCTGTATCACCGGTAGTGGCTCAATTATGAAGTGACCACCACAATACACCATGAATACCAATTTGAGGGGTGATAGGAGACACGGGGGGGGGGGGGGGGGGGGGG
>NW_022282205.1:7255-7739 GCF_004355925.1 Anarrhichthys ocellatus
GGGGGGGGGGGGGGGGTTGAGGGGTGGTCAGAAATCCTGCTAGCCAGCAAAAATCGAGAGCGACAGAAGCTTGGCCTGGTTTCCCCTCTCCAGTGCCGCTGTAATTCACCTTGTGTCACCTCCATCTCATCCTACACCACGCTGCACTTCAATCTGCCACTACGCCTCTCCCTCATCTTCCAATCATCTCTTTCCCTCTGCATCTTTCTCCCCCTCCTCTCCATTCCCCACCAAAATCTCCTTTTAGTGATTCATATGTAACTCATGCTTAAAATAATTATCTGACCCGATGCCATCAGGTGGGATCAGGATGCAATCTGTGCAGGCGAATTCTGGAACGCTTCTTTGCGTGCATGTTGTGTGTATTTGAGTGTTTGTCAAGAGTGCTCTAATCTAAATTCTCTGCAAGGGTATGGTGTGTGTTTATGTATATTTTTTCTCTCTCTCTCTCTCTCTCTCTCTCTCTCTCTCTCTCTCTCTCTCT
>NW_022282205.1:7749-8199 GCF_004355925.1 Anarrhichthys ocellatus
CTCTCTCTCTCTCTCTCTCTCTCTCTCTCTCTCTCTCTCTCTCTCTCCATTCAGTCGATTGCTCCACTTTCTATCCTTCCTCCCCCATCAGCCTTCTCTCTGACTCTCTATCCCTCTATCTGTGGGAGGGATGAGGTGACCATCTGTTGTTCAGAGAGAGCTTGAAAGGGATTGAGGGAGAGAGACAGAGTCAGACAGAGTAGGGGAGAGACGAGCAGTGCTGTGATATTGTAATTGCAGTCAAAGTAGAATTGAACTGAGGGGTAGAGAGAGGAGATATGTGCACTGATAGTGTAACTACAGTCGTAGGTATAGAGGGATTAACGGAGATTGAAAGAAAGATTGAGAAAGAAAAACAGAGAGAGGGAGCGGTGGCATGATATTGTCATTGCAGTAAGGCAGGCAGTGGCAGGCCCTTAGTCTTTGATTTATGTCTCCTTCACAGTGTGT
>NW_022282206.1:0-561 GCF_004355925.1 Anarrhichthys ocellatus
TGTGTGTGTGTGTGTGTGTGTGTGTGTGTGTGTGTGTGTGTGTGTGTAGGAAGCCTCGGTTGGTGCTGCTGGAGAAAGCTCTGCGTCTGGCTCAACGACATGCCCGTCACAGCAACAAGCCCCGCCTCCTGTGTTTCTTGCTGGGGTCGGTGTGTGTCGATGCAGGTGAGAATTCACCTGTGTCCAGGTGATGAGACCTGGTTCCACATCTGATCCATCAGAGCTGAGAGATAATCAACTTTATAGTTATTATAAATAAAACTTAATTCTGATGACTGTGGTCCAGATGAGGGGGGGGTCACCGTGACCCTGGACCGGTTTGATCCGGGTCGGGACCAGACCGGGTCCTCCATCGTCCCCTCTCCTCTGCTGCCCGGAGACGTCCTGGTTCCATGTTGGTTCTCCACGCAGAACGAGACCGTCGTCCAATCAGAGGCGGAGCTTCACCGCTGCTTCAAGGTCTGTCTCTCTGTATGTATGCCTCTCTGTCTGTCTGTCTCGCTCTCTGTCTCTCTCTCTGCCTGTCTGTCTCTCTCTGTATGTCTGCCTCTCTGTATGTCT
>NW_022282206.1:5561-8198 GCF_004355925.1 Anarrhichthys ocellatus
AGAAGGGGTTCATCTGTGGGGAGTCAGGGTTCCTCTGTGGGGAGTCGGGGTTCCTCTGTGGGGAGTCGGGGTTCCTCTGATGGAGTCTGGTGACTTCCTCACTTTTGTGTTTGTGTCTGTAGGTTTCTGACCATGGATCAGACCAGGAAGCTGCTCCTGCTGCTGGAGTCCGACCCTAAAGCCTCCAACCTGCCGCTGGTCGGACTGTGAGTGTCTCATTATCTCTCACCAGTTGTTCTCGTTGTTCACCTGAGATGTTTGTTCAGTTCTATTTTATCTTTACAAAACACTGATGTTGAAGCTTAATGGCTAACTGTACTTCCTGTCATGTGACAGCTGGCTGAGTGGAGTCAGACACATCTCCAACCCTCAGGTGTGGGCCTGGTGTGTGAGGTTCCTGTATAGCTCCGCCCTCCAGGACAGGTGAGTCTTACCTGTCCGGCCCATTAGGTGTTTGTTGTTGAGGAGTCCCTGAGTGTTCCTCTTCTGTTTCAGAGTTCTGTCAGAGAGCCGCTGTTTCCTCCTCGTCCTGTTCGCCTCCACCCACAGAGCTCCTCAGTTCTTCCAGTGTCGAGGACCAGGACCTGGACCGGGACCAGCGCCACAGCTAGACTACCAGCTACTGACCGCCTCCCAGTGTGTCACACTGTACCAGGTAACAGCACACCTGTCACCACAGAGACTGTAATGATAGTAATTGATGAAGGGGATGAATGTGGACCCATTTGGACCTTCAGCAGGTGGTCTCGGTGGAGGGTCGGACTCTGCGGTGTGAGCTGGGTTCAGAGGATCACAGCAGACAGACGGAGGTCTTCAGAGAGGCCCAGACCTCCTTCAACAGGTACCAGAATCTCAGGAGTAGAGCAGGTCGTTCTTTAAGTACAAGGTGGACGGTTTGATCCTGAACCGGTTTACAGCCAATCAGAGAGGTTTGTTCTGTCCTCAGAGCTGCCCCCCCCACTGCCCGTCTGTCTGCCAGCGATCAGGACTCTGGGGTCGAGGACGAAGACTTGTCTCCACGTCCGACTCCGAGCCCGCACCCCCCTGCTCAGCAGGTCAGTAGTTGACCTGTGACATCACCGTGATGTCACCACAGACGGCCAATAGCAGCAGGACGGTTGAGTTCAGGTGTGTTTTCTGTTGTCAGGCTCGGAGAGTTCAGCCGTCTGTTCCTGAACTTTCTCTGCTGATTGACAGCAGCTTCATTTCCAATCAGAATGCTCGGCAGGGTCCTGGCTCCGCCCACAGAGACCCTGCTGTTCCTCCCACCAGAAACACCACCACCTCCTCCTCTGCTCCCAGACCTGCTGCTCCTCCTCACCTCCACAGCACCCCAAACTCCAACCTGCAGGAGCCCTGTTCCTGCTGCTCCACCCACACCTATGACTGCACCTCCATCTTCTCCTCCTCAGGACTTCACCCTCTTCCTCCATCCTCCCACCACCTCCACCCTCCTCCTCCCTCCAATCTTCACCCTGCTCCTCTTACTCCATCCTCCCTCCACACTCCTCCTCTCTCCAGTCTTCACCCTGCTCCTCCAACTACTCCCTCTGTTCCTCCTTCCTCCATTCTTGCTACTCCTCTGTCCTCCCGTCACCATACTCCATCTCCCTTCTGCACCCACCCTCCTCACAGCTCTCGTCCTCCTCCCTCCCACCTCCTCCCACCTCCTCCCTGTACCTGTAGCCACCCTCCTCCTGCCCCATGCTGTGATCAGGTGGGGGGGGTCGTCCCGTCTGAGACCTACCAGCTCCTCCTCCATCAGGACCGACAGCTTCGCCTCCTGCAGGCGCAGGTAAGATCTGTTCTTCAGGTGAGTGTGAGGTTGTCATGGTAACAGTGTTGAGTGAACGATGAACGACTGTCTTCAGGTGCAGATGCTGCTGGAGGCTCAGGGGAGACTTCAGTCCTCAGGTGGGCAGGTGGAGGCTCAGACACCCAGGAGCACCGCCAGCATCGCTGTAGGGACAGGTGAGACCGACTGTGAAGGTGAGCAGCTGGACACAGGTGTCGGTTCAGCATCACACGTCTCACTCTCTGTTTTTCAGGAGCCAGTCTGTTCTGGGGGAATCCCGTCCAGTCGTCCCTCCCTCATCAGAAGGTACAGGCTCCTCCCACCTCCTCCTCCTCACACGCCGACCTGTCCGTAATCGGGTCTGTGGGTGGAGATGAGGACAGTGAGGCTGCCTGCTCCTCCTCCAGTCGGCACAGGTGAGACGGATGGAGACAGTCGGGGGTATTAGTTAGCATGTCTTTGTCAATAGAGACCTGGACTCTGACTCGTGGTGTGTTCAGGTGCAGTGTCAGCGGTCTGGAGAGTCCAGTTCTGGGAGAGAGTGTCAGCATGTACCGACCAGACGGAGAGCAGCTGAGCTTCTATCGCACCCTGAAGGTAAAAACAACGTCACACAATGCTAACAGGTCACATGATGCTAACTAGGTATTTATTATGTGTCTGGTCACATGATGCTAACTGTAGGTATTTGTTATGTGTCTGGTCACATGATGCTAACTGTAGATATTTATTATGTGTCTGGTCACATGATGCTAACTAGGTATTTATTATGTGTCTGGTCACATGATGCTAACTAGGTATTTATTATGTGTCTGGTCACATGATGCTAACTGTAGGTATTT
>NW_022282207.1:0-561 GCF_004355925.1 Anarrhichthys ocellatus
TGTGTGTGTGTGTGTGTGTGTGTGTGTGTGTGTGTGTGTGTGTGTGTAGGAAGCCTCGGTTGGTGCTGCTGGAGAAAGCTCTGCGTCTGGCTCAACGACATGCCCGTCACAGCAACAAGCCCCGCCTCCTGTGTTTCTTGCTGGGGTCGGTGTGTGTCGATGCAGGTGAGAATTCACCTGTGTCCAGGTGATGAGACCTGGTTCCACATCTGATCCATCAGAGCTGAGAGATAATCAACTTTATAGTTATTATAAATAAAACTTAATTCTGATGACTGTGGTCCAGATGAGGGGGGGGTCACCGTGACCCTGGACCGGTTTGATCCGGGTCGGGACCAGACCGGGTCCTCCATCGTCCCCTCTCCTCTGCTGCCCGGAGACGTCCTGGTTCCATGTTGGTTCTCCACGCAGAACGAGACCGTCGTCCAATCAGAGGCGGAGCTTCACCGCTGCTTCAAGGTCTGTCTCTCTGTATGTATGCCTCTCTGTCTGTCTGTCTCGCTCTCTGTCTCTCTCTCTGCCTGTCTGTCTCTCTCTGTATGTCTGCCTCTCTGTATGTCT
>NW_022282207.1:5561-8198 GCF_004355925.1 Anarrhichthys ocellatus
AGAAGGGGTTCATCTGTGGGGAGTCAGGGTTCCTCTGTGGGGAGTCGGGGTTCCTCTGTGGGGAGTCGGGGTTCCTCTGATGGAGTCTGGTGACTTCCTCACTTTTGTGTTTGTGTCTGTAGGTTTCTGACCATGGATCAGACCAGGAAGCTGCTCCTGCTGCTGGAGTCCGACCCTAAAGCCTCCAACCTGCCGCTGGTCGGACTGTGAGTGTCTCATTATCTCTCACCAGTTGTTCTCGTTGTTCACCTGAGATGTTTGTTCAGTTCTATTTTATCTTTACAAAACACTGATGTTGAAGCTTAATGGCTAACTGTACTTCCTGTCATGTGACAGCTGGCTGAGTGGAGTCAGACACATCTCCAACCCTCAGGTGTGGGCCTGGTGTGTGAGGTTCCTGTATAGCTCCGCCCTCCAGGACAGGTGAGTCTTACCTGTCCGGCCCATTAGGTGTTTGTTGTTGAGGAGTCCCTGAGTGTTCCTCTTCTGTTTCAGAGTTCTGTCAGAGAGCCGCTGTTTCCTCCTCGTCCTGTTCGCCTCCACCCACAGAGCTCCTCAGTTCTTCCAGTGTCGAGGACCAGGACCTGGACCGGGACCAGCGCCACAGCTAGACTACCAGCTACTGACCGCCTCCCAGTGTGTCACACTGTACCAGGTAACAGCACACCTGTCACCACAGAGACTGTAATGATAGTAATTGATGAAGGGGATGAATGTGGACCCATTTGGACCTTCAGCAGGTGGTCTCGGTGGAGGGTCGGACTCTGCGGTGTGAGCTGGGTTCAGAGGATCACAGCAGACAGACGGAGGTCTTCAGAGAGGCCCAGACCTCCTTCAACAGGTACCAGAATCTCAGGAGTAGAGCAGGTCGTTCTTTAAGTACAAGGTGGACGGTTTGATCCTGAACCGGTTTACAGCCAATCAGAGAGGTTTGTTCTGTCCTCAGAGCTGCCCCCCCCACTGCCCGTCTGTCTGCCAGCGATCAGGACTCTGGGGTCGAGGACGAAGACTTGTCTCCACGTCCGACTCCGAGCCCGCACCCCCCTGCTCAGCAGGTCAGTAGTTGACCTGTGACATCACCGTGATGTCACCACAGACGGCCAATAGCAGCAGGACGGTTGAGTTCAGGTGTGTTTTCTGTTGTCAGGCTCGGAGAGTTCAGCCGTCTGTTCCTGAACTTTCTCTGCTGATTGACAGCAGCTTCATTTCCAATCAGAATGCTCGGCAGGGTCCTGGCTCCGCCCACAGAGACCCTGCTGTTCCTCCCACCAGAAACACCACCACCTCCTCCTCTGCTCCCAGACCTGCTGCTCCTCCTCACCTCCACAGCACCCCAAACTCCAACCTGCAGGAGCCCTGTTCCTGCTGCTCCACCCACACCTATGACTGCACCTCCATCTTCTCCTCCTCAGGACTTCACCCTCTTCCTCCATCCTCCCACCACCTCCACCCTCCTCCTCCCTCCAATCTTCACCCTGCTCCTCTTACTCCATCCTCCCTCCACACTCCTCCTCTCTCCAGTCTTCACCCTGCTCCTCCAACTACTCCCTCTGTTCCTCCTTCCTCCATTCTTGCTACTCCTCTGTCCTCCCGTCACCATACTCCATCTCCCTTCTGCACCCACCCTCCTCACAGCTCTCGTCCTCCTCCCTCCCACCTCCTCCCACCTCCTCCCTGTACCTGTAGCCACCCTCCTCCTGCCCCATGCTGTGATCAGGTGGGGGGGGTCGTCCCGTCTGAGACCTACCAGCTCCTCCTCCATCAGGACCGACAGCTTCGCCTCCTGCAGGCGCAGGTAAGATCTGTTCTTCAGGTGAGTGTGAGGTTGTCATGGTAACAGTGTTGAGTGAACGATGAACGACTGTCTTCAGGTGCAGATGCTGCTGGAGGCTCAGGGGAGACTTCAGTCCTCAGGTGGGCAGGTGGAGGCTCAGACACCCAGGAGCACCGCCAGCATCGCTGTAGGGACAGGTGAGACCGACTGTGAAGGTGAGCAGCTGGACACAGGTGTCGGTTCAGCATCACACGTCTCACTCTCTGTTTTTCAGGAGCCAGTCTGTTCTGGGGGAATCCCGTCCAGTCGTCCCTCCCTCATCAGAAGGTACAGGCTCCTCCCACCTCCTCCTCCTCACACGCCGACCTGTCCGTCATCGGGTCTGTGGGTGGAGATGAGGACAGTGAGGCTGCCTGCTCCTCCTCCAGTCGGCACAGGTGAGACGGATGGAGACAGTCGGGGGTATTAGTTAGCATGTCTTTGTCAATAGAGACCTGGACTCTGACTCGTGGTGTGTTCAGGTGCAGTGTCAGCGGTCTGGAGAGTCCAGTTCTGGGAGAGAGTGTCAGCATGTACCGACCAGACGGAGAGC
This sequence comes from Anarrhichthys ocellatus, assembly GCF_004355925.1. Lineage (NCBI taxonomy): Eukaryota > Metazoa > Chordata > Actinopteri > Perciformes > Anarhichadidae > Anarrhichthys > Anarrhichthys ocellatus. Next base: position 7,928 of record NW_022282207.1, read on the forward strand.
AGCTGAGCTTCTATCGCACCCTGAAGGTAAAAACAACGTCACACAATGCTAACAGGTCACATGATGCTAACTAGGTATTTATTATGTGTCTGGTCACATGATGCTAACTGTAGGTATTTGTTATGTGTCTGGTCACATGATGCTAACTGTAGATATTTATTATGTGTCTGGTCACATGATGCTAACTAGGTATTTATTATGTGTCTGGTCACATGATGCTAACTAGGTATTTATTATGTGTCTGGTCACATGATGCTAACTGTAGGTATTT
>NW_022282208.1:0-8198 GCF_004355925.1 Anarrhichthys ocellatus
TTGATGCTAATAAATGAGTATTTATTGATAGAAACAAGGAATACAAACAGATGAACATTGTGCTCACTCTGCAATACACTCCTGAATATTAATGGGCCGAAGCGTGTTCTTTTATGATGTGAATGTTCAAACTTCAGTACGGAGCTCATTTACTGCGGATCAGCAATGAATGAGCGTCTTTCACACCGACACAAACAGCGAGAGACTCCCGTGAAATGAAACCGACGCATCTGGAGGAAACATACAGAGATATGCAGATATACAGACTGTATTCAAATGAAATGAGCATGATCTGCAAAGATCCACTTTTAACCCTTCATTGGCTGCTCGTTGTTCAGGGACCTCTCACTCCCTACGCTTCAAACAACAGCACCGATATCACTGCTGAGGTCAAGTATAGCTGATGACAGAACAGCAGAACGACAGGGAAGAACAAGAAACGTGACCTCGCTTCATTGTGATTCAAATACAAAAAGCTTGCCAAGAATACAAACCAACGTGTTTAATAATAAACTCCGACATATTAGCATTTCTATTCCAGCAATCATCCTCAGATATTTCATCTGTGTGCAGAACGTGTCAACGGGAGAAGCCTCTCTTGTTAAACCGTCTCATTACAAACTGAGCGACCTGTTGAGCACAAACACAGCCGCTCGCAGACTAATCATGAGACACAAGAGAAGAGAGACCGACGGAGGAGAGACACAATTACACCATCACACCCTGCCGACAGCGACGACCAACAGGAGGATGGAGGGAAAGATACAGAGATTTAGTTTTAAAAAGCAGAGACAGGAGAATAGAACACCAAGGAAGAAGAAAGCTGATTTTCAGACAGCAGCTTGCTGAAGCTGAAGCTGCTGGTAATTCATTAGAGCTTCATCGAGCGGCCTCTTCCAGCCGATGAGAGCCGACACAGACAGACCTCAAAGGACCCGTCACGGCGGAGCCGGGCCCCTGTAGCTGGCGTGTTGGACTAAACAACGCTGGTGAGGCTGGTCGAGGCTGGTGAGGCTGGTGGAGGATGTGTGAAATCTGTCAGGCCGTAATATAAATACGCTGGTCCCGTGCTGCTCACAAAGCGTGGAGAGGTTTGGAGGAAGGATCGTCAAGAGAACGTAAAGCGGAAGATAAATAAACTCAGACTGCTCCTCAAGATCAATTTGGGGTTTGAGACTTCCCACATGTACGAGGGCTGCACAGCCCTGGAAGAACTGACAACGCAAGAGAGAGAAGAATGATGATGATGTTGCAAATCTCGGTCGTGCACCTCTGAATCTTTATAAGGTGGCGTGCGTGATCACGTGACTGTCTGATCGTTTACAGATAAAAACACTTACATGTCCCGGGAGCACACAAAGGACGATTCATCGTTAGATCATTTAGAAACAGGACATCTTAAAAGTCTTCATTTCAGTAAATATTTTGCAGCCAAATCAAATAGTTTACAGGATATTAAACCTTAGTTTCTTTATAATACTTTTAATACTTGACTTCTTTCTTTACAGGGCTTCTATAAGTACAATAAAGTCCCTGAATATGAGATACGACTCTACAATTACAATCCCTCCTCCTCATGTGGAGGTTACACCACAGTCTGTGGTCATGTCTCTGAGTTACTCTGGGTCTCTCTCATTCTTCACAGCTCTGGTGTTTGGGAGAATAATGCAGCACAGAGAGTCTAAACGCCTGCGTTCATTCTAAGTGTAATTATAAGCAAAGCTTCAGATGCCGACCCCTCCGTTAAGAAGTGTAAAAATATGTATCTTTCATCCGGAAACGGAGGCGGGTCAACGTAAAGGGCAAACACTCATTTAGTCACGGAAAAGGAAACCGTGAGATTAACCCTGGAGTTAAAATACCAACTCTGCTCATGTGCACACGGCGATGCTGAAGCGATAGATAATGGACAGCCCTTCTGTGGGCAGGAGAACCGGCTCTGTGACTAATGGAACCCGACAATCTAAACCACTTCAAAAGGATTCCTCCAGTTTAGAAGGTTACTGCATTCACACCGTCACCACACCTCTGCAGCTCAATGACACATGTCGGCCTGCGGCTTCACCGTCCGACTGTTTACAACTCGGTGTTTTCATTTCATGTTGAGAATGAAGTGTCTGAGATGCTGTGCTGATGGACACTCGATAGAAAGAGAGGAGAGGAGTCAGGCAAAGATGCACAGTTTGCGATTAACCAGAGTCACGATGCAACATGTTTTTGGGGATTCAGAGTGATTCACACGTCCCGCGGACATCATTACCTCCAATGGCCGTCATGAATAACCTTCAATTAGTCTGAACAGATGTTGAAAAGACGCTTCTTACTGCAGAACCTGCTTGAGAGTCCTCAGGTTTGTAAAGTTGTCTTCAGTGTGACACTAGTCTGTACATTCATGGTACATCCTTGCAAACAGAAGCTGCTGACTGGGCGTACGTTTAAAGGTGAATATTTCTAACAGCTGGTAATAAATACAAAATAAAACGATGCAAATGACTCGACTGCAACACTAACTTCAACACAGCTGTTTTATATTCACACAACACTGAACTTTCTCCTGACTGACGGAGCAAGTTGTTGTGAGACATCCGCAGAGAGGAAGACTCTGTTGAGTTGTTCCCTTTACTCTCTCGTGTGATATTCAGTGTTGTTGTATTGAAGCCTCCTAAAAATCAAGATGGAGTGAACATATTTTTGGATAATAGATCAGCGCGCGCACGCACGCGACTGCCGCTGCAGTTTATCCTCAGACCAGATGATGTGAACACCTGGCCTCTCCCTCCCTCTTCAGCTGCTGGTCCTCCTCTCCTCTATCCTCCGCTCTGTGGTTTTTTTCTTCATTCTTAGTAAATGTGCTATTTTTGACAGAGACATTCCTCTGATGATGCTTCTTCTCTCAAACAAATCACAATCTCTGTGCTAGTTATGTTTTCTTTCTATCGTTATGCATCACGACTAACTGAACATTTATAGAAACAGATCAGCCACGCTATCACATGAACTGCCCCTCCTGAAATATGACGGCGGTCAGGGAAGACTGAGGACTGTTTGCTCACAGACAAACTGTGAGCATGCTCTCCTCCGAGTCTGTGTTGGCAGCCGTTCTACATTGTTATTATTATTAATAAATTATTGCTGTTTTTTTGTTGCTGTGTGTATTTCATGCAAACTTGGCAGGTTTATGTTGCAACCTTTTTATTGAAGCAATAAGCCACTTTATTACTGACATTATTAATAATATTATTGCTAAATTACATGTTGTAAGTTGTGGTGAAGAGATGTTTGCAGGCAGCTCGTGACATGTACGACATGAAACCGTAGAAACACAGGTGAGAGTTTAGAAATGTTATTAGCGCTCGTTTCCTTTCTTTCCCCCCCGATCTTCTTCTTTCTCTAATGAAGCAGGACGATAATAGAACCCGTCCTAGCAACAGACACCCTCTGGTTGTTATACAGACCGGGATGATGTCTCAATGGGCCGTGAAGCGATCTGTAAACGGAGCTATTTATGTTCAGAGCGAAGGAAACGATCAGGAGGATTACTGACGCACTCTTTCCTCTGTAGGGTGGACACTCAGCCTGTTCAGCCAAACTAACAACTAAAATACTCTCCTCCAGAAGTGTCCAACCAAGCACATGGCTCTGGTGTGATTCGGCCACATTTTAAAGGGATTAGGAAGAAGCCGGTTCCCTGTGGCATCAAATCTAGACTCTGGCTCACTTTACAGGAAGTGAAGTGAGCCGATTCTTCCTCTGGAGGAAGGGATTCAAAGATTCAAAGATCATTTATTGTCATTAGGCAACACAGGGATGCACAAACACATGACAAACAAAACTAAAATAACAGTAGAACATTCCTGGAGTCATGAAGAATGTAAACAGCAGACACAAAAACTACTCTCTGGGCAGATAAGATGGCCGACATCTTCACATTAAACATTCAACATGAGGAAAAACATTGTCCATCAACTCTGACTGTGTTTGAGCACCAAGCACCATGATGTAAACACACATACATACATACATATACACACTGTATATATGTATATATGTTTAAAATGGCTCCGTTATCTCCTATAAAGCAGCTGGTCTCTGTAGTTTTTCTCTCAAACAAACAGAAGGAAATTAAGCATTTGTTGGGGACTATTTTAATATTAATCCACGTTTGGTGCTTTACTGAGTATTTTTGTGTGAGAGTGAGTCAGAATAACCTAACAGTGTGTGTGTGTGTGTGTGTTCGTGGTAATGAAGGAATATATGACCCAGGGCAGCAGCAGCCGTGTTTCACTGATGCGCTACTTCAGAATGAGCTGAAACAATATGTCAGCTAACGAGACGAGTGATTTACAGGTTTTGTTGTGTCGAGCTCTACGTTACAGAGGAAGAACTGACAGAGTGAGGAACATGGAAGTGGTGTAGCAGCAAAACTCACAGGTGATGTTGTGGATAACTAGCAGGTTGATCATTACCGATGTCTGTTGTGAGGTTCTGCAGCACTTGTTCTCTCTAACGTATTCATTTGTTTGGATTATTGCTGCTGTGACTTTATTAATCTTTGTATTGAATCTGTTTTTAACTTTCCTCATCGGACACTTCAGAATGAGTCCAAGCTCTTGTATGTTACTCTGAGAAGTCGCTTTATATTTGCAGTTGGTATTAATCATATTCATATTATCTGTATCTTCCACTGCGTTTTAATAATGTAGATGTCTTTTGATATTTTAAATTCTTTATCTGCTGTTCCTAAATATATGATATATTTCTGCTGCTCATTGTTAACGATGTGTTTAATGTCCGCCTGCACTGACTTCCTTCTTTATTCTGACAGAACATAAATGGTCTCAAGGTGAAAAACATATTAAAAAGCCAAGTCATGAAATACAAAAAGACGAGCTGGTTGTGAGATGAATGAAGTGAAGCATCCAGTGTGTCTGCCGGCTCCTCTCACACTATTAGAACTCATCTCTGCTGCAGTCTGTCAACTTTAAGCTTCCAGCAGACAGAAGACGACCGCAGGTCGCTGCAGGTCACGAGACGGACTCTGAGGAACTCAACGAGACCTGAACCGGTCAGGCCTGAAGACCCGACACACCGGCTGAGAGGTCAGAGGTCAACAGCTCTCCAGCCGAGTCTGTGATTTTAATAAACCTGCTCATAATAACATTATATTTTTCTCTCCTTCTCTATTCATCCTCCAAATCAACTACATTTAGGTTGAAATCTGTAGTGTTTGACAAAGAACAACATTACATTTGTGCATGAACTCACTCAATCATCACAGAAGAAGAGACTTAACGTAGACAATAAATACTCACTGGGACAACATTTCAAACAAGTTTGACCTGCAAATATTGGGCACATTCTTCATTATTATTTAATGATCATCATTATTAAACCCTGAAGGACTATTGAGTTTGAGACGGTGAACTCCGGACCGCATCGCGATCAGAGTTTTTACTCATTTAGGTTCACAGCTTCGGCCCCGCTCACTGTAAACCACAAAGCTCATGTTTAGTCCTCATCTTCATTCTGAGTGCATGTCAGCTCTCCAACATATTTAAATAAGTGTTACTCCAGTCTGGATGGTGCTCACTGTGCAGATTCAGATTTGTCTAATTGCTGAGCAGCAGCGTGCTGAGACACCAAGACCGTCGTGATGTTCTGCTGCTGATGAGGCTGTTTGACAAACTGACAAGATTTATGATCCAAGTTATATTTCTGTTTCATTAGAGTTGTAGAAATGAAAAAAGGTCGGGTCTAATAAGGAGGCAGCGGTGGTCTCGTATAAGACTCTAGAGCAGCACCTAGTGGACATTAGGGGAACTACAGCTGTGGACATTTGCTTCATCATTCAACCGTAGAGGTGAGAATTAATTAACATTGTGCGTTAACCCTCTGAACCCCAAAACCCACCGGCGGGACGGAAAAGCATGTTTCCTTTAAACGACCACCAAAACTACACATTTATCAGAGCCAGAAGCTGTCGGATTTTCATCTTTCCGACGGGCCATGAACACATCATAGGTGAGGAACACTTCCGTCAGAAAACGCAACTGAAGCTAAGCTTAAAATTGGGATGTTTCGTCAAAAACATTTTATTCTACATGTCTCATTTAAAATCTCGTCCCAAATAAACCTTTTGAAGGAACCAGATCCTGTAAAAAACATTAAATTGTGAGCTCCTCAGTGAAACTATGACGCCATGAAACCAACAGTCATGTGACAAAGGGGCTTAAATGCTTCCATGTGTGTCAGTTGACCTCCAGCGGCTCACCTGGCAGGCGTTGTACAGCAGCTGGTGCTCGAACTTGCGGATGCCGAGGATCTGCTGGAACATCTCGTACAGCTGCTCCTTGCTGAGGATGAGCTCCGACACCGCACTCAGGTGGGCCCGCTGGGGCTGGCGCCGCATGTCCTCGTCCCCCCTGTAGATGGCGTCGTACTTGGCGATCCAGGAGCTCAGGACCGTCTCTTTGCTCAGCCCGTCGATCTCCGGGAGGCTGCGGACGCGCCGCTCGATGTTCTTCTTGAAGACCTCGCGGAAGTCGCTGGCCGAGCAGCCGCCGCTGTGGACCATCCGGGAGACGCGCTCGCTCTTCAGGAAGCCCTGCCGAGGAAAGAGATGCAGAAGAAAAAAGAAACGTAAGTGACGACAGCTCATCATGTGCTGAATTAAACAGTACTAACGAGCCTGTTTCTCGCCCGCCAAAATGAGCATCCCAAATATCATCACAGTTCATCTTGAATCATCGATGCACCTAGCTAACATGCTAGCTAGCTAGCTAGCGCTGCTAAGTGTGTCTGGCTCTTCCCCAACTCCAACCTCTCATCCAAATAAAGTATACAGCATCTCTACGTCACTCCTCAATCCAAATATGGTAACTTCTGTTAACTGGTTGCAAAAAAACCAACATGGCGACGGTCGTAATCCAAGATGGCGAAATCGCCAAATTCAAGGCTTCAAAACATCAGTCCACAAACCACTGACGTCACGATGACAACGTCCACTTCTTAGATGCAGTCTGTGGTTTTCATGTGCGCTTAAGTCTGCAGAGATTTTGTGTAATTTCGTGGACCCTTCAGCCATCTAGATACCGTTCAGAGATTAGTTATTCATGTAGGATTGAATTATAATAAATCAATAATCCAGCATAATTCAGTACACTGACAAAGTAAAAACACTGGCTTTCAATTCCTTTTAAATGCATCCAAACGCTGTCAACAAAAATACTTTAAAATCTAAAGAAATCATGTCGAGGTTTACTAAACTCTGTTCACACGTTTGGGAGTGAAATCACCAGAACGTGCAGAGGGCCTCCTCCACTCAGCCATTCTTTGGGTCGAATGTTAAACTCTCATTCACATTGGCGGCTTTTGGCAGAAGTTCTTTATCCAGAGCGCCGCTCTCCGAGTCTGACGGGAGAATAAGTGTCTCAGACTGAAGCGGCGGCTCGGTGTGACATTAAACGTCTCTCAGCCGGCTGCTTCACCTCCTCCTGTGAGTCGCTCTGAGACTGCGAGCAGCACGTCAACAGTGAGAGGAAATGAGTCATCTAATGGAGGCCGAGAGCTCAGAGAGCAGCAGCTGAGGATACCAGCATCAAACATTCTTACTTATTCAGCTTCATGTTCCCGACCGATTCCCTTAATCCAAAGTCCAGAGGCACACAATTCATTAACATGAATAATATTCTGCTACATTTTGTAAAAGTTGTGTGCATCCGTGATTACGCAACATCAGGTTTTACTTCTAAGTGTTGGATTTATCAATACCGCTCAATATTTGAGAATTAAAAATAAGACTGTTATATAACAGCACATTTTCATTTAACTAACACACAAGTTCTTAAAGATTAGTGATCAAGATATGTAGTAGGAGCGACATTGTAGATCGTCAAAACAAACTGTTAATGGAGACACCGCTCTGAACGATCTCAAACTAATCGTTGACGTTTCTCGTCACGTATCGGACGCCATCTACACCGATACAGACTCCTTTTATGTTAATCTGACGGCCGGTCTCATGTGTGAATAAGCACCCTGGTCACTTCCATGTTAAAGTCACAAAGAGAAGATGAACATAAAGAGTGCAGCAGCACATGCAGAGAGAGATGAAATGTCTCGTACGACCTTGTACCTACAGGCAACCTCCGGTTCTGCAGAGTGAAGTCAAAGCTTCATGTGTTAAAGCTGCATTCTCT
>NW_022282209.1:0-8195 GCF_004355925.1 Anarrhichthys ocellatus
TCTAGAGATATCTATCTAGATATATCTCTAGAGATATCTAGAGATCTCTAGAGAAATATCTAGAGATAAAAATAGGTCATCATGTAATTTTCCAAACATATTGAAAACCTTCCAAAATAACATACATACTGCTTTTTCTCAAGTACTTAGGAGTCAATGAAATATTTTAAAAAGAGAAATCTCTAGAGATCTCTAGATATCTAGAGATATCTAGATATATCTAGAGATATCTAGATATATCTAGAGATCTCTAGATATCTAGAGATATCTAGATGAACTCAAACATCAACATGCTCTTTTGTGTATTTCTCAGTGATAGAAACTGAATAATAGCTTCTATAACTTAATGCACAGTATTATACCTGATGACTTCTTTTACCTTTGATCATGTTTGCTACATTTTGCTGATAACGCCTCCGTACCTTCACTTACAACATTTTGAATTCAGGACTCGTACTTAATATTGGCTAATGGAGTGTTTTTATATAACTATGGTACTTAAGTATCAGATCCTCCACATCTTGTTCTCGTGTCTCCATGTATTAGTACGTATGTAGTGGTACAAAAAACAGTTTTGGCTAAACAAATAAATCAGACAAACACTCATTCTGTAGTGAAACTTTGTTTCTTTATTCACACCATTTTCTACTCCAGCTATGTTAGAAGTTAACATAAGTGTCAATCCTCTACTTCCTATGTTGATCTCTCATTCATAATCATCTGTACACACTATAAAAAAAGTCAAGATTATAATATGTTTAGAAATCCAAGAGGGTTGAGGTGAGGAGGGTTCAGCACTTTGCAGCCCCCCACCCCCACTTTGACTCCTTTTTTCTTTTTTTTTTTAATAAACAAAGAGAACATATTGAACAAGGCATCTGTACCAGAGCTCAGAAGAGAGGGCGTGGACATTTGTAGAGCGCTTTGACTGTACAGCTCACGCAGAACACGACCAACGGGTCATACACAGAGCATGGTAGAGGAGGAAGAGTATACACAAAACACAATACAAACACAATACAATGCCATCTGACACAAAAACGAAACAGGTACCGTTGAAAAGAAAAGATGATTCTCTTCAACTTTTTTTTATTTTTTTTTTAAGCATTTCATAGAAACAAAAGAGATAAATTGCAAACTCGGAGTAAACAAATCGAGAATATATACACAGTGAGGTAAAACACATTGGTGGTCTTTGAAAGGAGGTATTTTCTTCTTTAAGTGACCTTTTGAATATGGTAATTATGCTTTTTTTTTTTTTAAAGATACTTCTCAGCTTCTGGATGCCATCTATAGAGCAGGTAACGCAGACACAATCGCATGCGGTCTTATCATTCGAGGTGAACGGCGAAAATAAGTCTCGTCAAACTTAGGCACCAAATAAAACATGATAAAGCTTTCTTGCCACAGAGGGCTTGGCCGGAGCATGGGACCGGAGCGAGGACACCCAAACCACCCGTCACCTCCACCTGAACACTTGAGGCGCTGCGGGTGCTTCGGCGGCATGCGGCGGGGTCTCAGAGACGATGGAGGGCTAACCGTGAAAGGGGGAACCTGCCGATCCTTCGGCCCGGACGCGTTCCTCGTCACAGTGTGTGGATCGCGCTAGCATAGGTAGGCCGGTTGGACCCGTGTGATCCAGAGGGACTGAGCGGGCGGACGCGGTTGGCCCGCATGTTGCATAACGAGAGAGAGAGACGCGGATAGGAACCCGGGGTGTTTGCATGCTCGCGAAGTTGCGACTTTCGAGTTGTGCTCGGATCGGTTGGAAACTCGGTACATTCACAGCTGTGGGGATTTCTCAGTGCGTGGTTTGGAGCCGTAGAGCTGCTGGCATAGTTTGTGTTACCTCCCTGTTTCGGCCCTCCATCATCGCACACTGGGCGTAAAAAAACAACAAAAAAAGGCTGCATATTGGACCAGACCTAACGAACTCGCTGATTTGGGTTCGAGTCAGGAAACGGCTCAGCCACACCGCTGCTACCGTCAGCCGTGTTGACCGGTGAAGCGAGGTTTTTGAAATTGCACGGTGGCTGCATGTCAACAGTGGCCTCCCAACCCTCTTTGACCCGAGCTACGGAGAGAGAAGGCAAGGTAAGATTCTCAAAGATGAGGTAATAGGCCACGCCCCCGAGTGTAATCTAAATACCTATGCAAAAAAAACAAAACGTTGACCAAACCCAAAGGACCAGCATAAGACAGGATCTACGGGTTCCAGGCCAACACACATTTCAAACAGACAGATTTGTACCACATGTCGCCCGGCTCCGCCCGTTGCATACGGCCAGGAGGAGAAGATGCGGCAATGGTTCACATATGGAGATAACAGAGCACACTTTCATGGTGTTTACCGTCTTTGTCCAATTGGTGGTTTCAGAAATGTACAAAACTATTTCGGAGAGCGCGCGCATTTTGCCATCCAACAAGCGCCCCGGACAAGCAGAGCCGGGACGTAAAGTCCACCACTTTCACTCAAATCAAAGTGTTTCTATTGGATTTGTGAATAAGCAGTAAACTGCCTTTAGGAGTTGTGTGAAGTCTGATCATTAGCGCACTTCAACCGATGTGCCGGTCCATTCTCCACGCCAACTACTTTGCGTCACTTGCTCCGTGTAGAGCCGAGTGCAACGCCATGTATTTATCCGCGTTATCCCCATTAGTAAGATTCATTGCGTGGAGCACACTGGTTTGATTTCAAGATGCCAGTTTGGAGAGATTTAAAGTAGGCAGGATGGATGCGAGGTTGGTTGACCCGGTGTGGAGCTGTGAAGCCGGCTGCAGTGAAGTGTGGCCCTTGTGCCGAGGAGACGTCTGTTTAGTCAATTAGAGAACATGGAATGGCGAGAGAAAATAAAAGGCAAGATAGCATCGAGGACAAAGGTTGCTCTTTTCTTTACAGTTAAGTCATCTTGGGTTTCTGAAAAAGAAAAGAAAAGTACAAGGCTGCTGGTGACTTTAAGACAGAATGAAGTTGTCCTAGTAGAGGCATACCAGAGGTGCTTTGGGCTAATGTTTCTAATGGAATACACATACAAGAGGCCCAGCAGAGCTAGCCTGACCCCCCCCCCACCCAAACCTCACATGGCTTCTTCAGATCTCAGCCTGTTTTCTCTACTAGTTTGGCCACTTTTGTACACATTTAACACTGAATTCAGCATAGCTTGTCACCCTTTTTCTATTTAATATAGCAGCAATATTCAATTCTTCAAACAGCGTTCTTTTGTTTACTCTGCAAGATATTTACAATATGTTAATGTACTGCCACCGCTGACCGTTTCTACACATTTAAAGACACTTCATTTACAGTGGAAGTACACAGGTGGGTACATCACAACGCGTCTACTCTTTGTTGGGTTTTTTTCTGAAAACAAATCTCAATTTTCTAGAAGGATGACGAGGGAATCACTGAATAAACAGTTATTTTCACAAAAATAGATAAGCAACATTAGAAATGTTTTGTACAGTTTAAAAGGCTACGGTTTCAGCCAACGATAAATGCAGATTTTGTAACGTAATTTCAGGATGTTTTCACTTTTAGCAATCTGTACTCAAGGTCCACTCACTCAGTCTTCATCAGAAGCTGAAGCTTCCTTAGTCAACATGGAACCGTACATGTTGAAACCCTAACGGCCTTAATAATGGAAAGTTTGGCCATCAACAGTTTCATGTTAACTGAGCAAACTTTGATGAAGACCATGCGATACAGTTGAAAGCTCAGAGAACAGAAGAAAGCGAACCCCGAGTGGAGACTCAAAATGAACGCGTTGAGCTCAAATGACTTCTCTCTTTGGGTTTGTTTCAATTTGATATGGAAGAGTTTCCTTTGATTTCAGTGCTGCTTTATAAAGAAAAGAGGATTTTGATCATTCCATATGGGCTGCAAGAAACCATGAATTGTGAAAAAAAAAAAAAAAAAAAAAAAAAAAAAAGAAGTGCCGCCTGCAAAGTAATGGGCACTGAGCTTCATTAGTACTGATGTGACATTAAATGCTCAAAAGGTTTTCAGAGGTCAGCCTTGTATACTTTGACAAATGACGACATTATGCATTTGTTTTTACAGTTACAACAAGTGCACGGAACTACTTTTGACTGAACAAATCACTACCGTAAAAGTAATGGGAGGACTATTCTCCGACTCGCTCCGCTACACTTGAAAACATGCATCGCTGCATTTCAGCGGGAACAGGACCGATAGATTGGCATAGTGGTTTTCAATGTGCTGGTCGTTATCAGCTGACAGACTCCAGCAGATCTCGGAGAGGGCTGGACCTGTGTCGGAGCGACATGGCACAGAATGATCAGATTCAGGGCGATCTGAGGGGGTTTACATCCAACGGAAGCTCTCGCCTCCACAAGCAGAGCGAGACAGACAACCAAGTAGCAGCACATCAATACATCATGTATCCATAAAGAAAACAACTAAACAACAGGAGGCAGACTGACCACACAGACATCCAAATTGCCACACAGGTAAACCCCCGCGGTGGTTCAGAAGTGCACTTATTACTGAACAATCGAGACTCTCTGAGCAAATCACTGTCCGGCACATCTGTTTGTTTACTGGATGCCTTTGTTATTGAAAGCTTAACCCTTTCTGCATTCAAACTGAATCTAATTGTGGACTTGTGTGCTAAAAGACAAGTGCTCGGACACAAGACAATCCGTGGAATAAGACCGGGTGGGTTTAGGTGGGTGGCAATGTAGGAACAGGATGAACACTTGACTGATCAGGTGCTACATACATTTTTTTGTCCTTTACATAGAATAATGACACTACCTTTGTCATAGTAATTTTTTTTTTTTAGATAGATAGCTATATATCTATATAGCTATATAGATATATAGATAGAGATATATCTATATCTATATAGCTATATATCTATATCTATAGAGATATCTTTTTTTCATTTAAAAAATAAAGAAAAGCATAAGAGCAGATCCTGACTCTATGCGTTGGTCCCTTAAGGCTTGCTAAGCTGAAATGATAAAATTGTCTTTTACGTGTATCTTTTGTTTTGCGTAAATGTACATTCTAGTAGAAAAAGTCCTTCGCCACAACAACAAACAGAACAAATACACAACCTGGAAAATCTATGGCTTAGTAAATCTCCATTTGCTATATCTTTAAATGAATGCACCTCATCGTTGTTGATTATCCGACAAAGAAGGAAACGCTTCAAAAGGTCGATTTGCGGCGACAGCGGCAAACACGTGAGAAGAACAAAAAAATAAAATCAGAGATCCAAGAGTTTACATTTATAGGGCAACATCAGTAATGCTTACACGTCTTTGTGTCCTTTTTCTCTCTTTTCCCCCCCAAAAGCCACAGGGGGGCTTTTTGGTGGCATCATTTTTTCCAACTGAACACAGTCGGAGGTGCTGGAGCTCAGTTTCCAGACTCAGTCCCGCTGGGAGGAGAAGCTGTACGATGAGTTGTTGCTGAGGTGGTCGGGTGTCCATGTGTGTGTGTGTGTGTGTGTGTGTGTGTGTGTGTGTGTGTGTGCGCGCGCGCGCGTGCGTGGGGGGTTTGACAAAATGGCACCAGAGACACAGTGTGTGTGTGTGTGTGTGTGCCACTCCTTGCTTTCTGTCCCTACTTCTTGGGGTGTACATAGTACGAGCTCGCTGTACGCGCCGTTCTCGGACACACGGACACACACGCACGCCAAGGCAAAAACACTCCACAGCGGCCAACAAGAGAGGAGTTTGGGTTGTTAAAGCGCTGGCACTTTCCGGTTACAGCTGGCTTTGGAAGGCATGGTGGCAGCTGATTGTTGTCGGTGTTGTTGTTCTTGCTGTTTGTGGTTTATCAGAGCAGAGTATAGAAAATACACATCTATCTACTGTATATTGCATATGTTGCAGCATGTTCGCCAAAAAAAAGAATGAATGAGGTCATCGTGTCCAGTTTTGTTTTGCAAAAAAAAATTAAAAAAACCTGACACCAGAAAGATAAACCAAAACAATAAATTAAATTGACCCGTCTGACTCCCTCACCACACGGAGGGAGACGAGGATATACAACAGTAAAAGAAAAAGAAAAAGTCTTTGCAGAGATGAGAGATTCTGTTCACAACTTGACTAGATGAAGAAGAGCTGAAGACCATTGTTTGTCTGGACCCTACGGGGGGGCGGCGGCTTACGGACCTGTCCCGTAACGCCCACCAAGTCCAAGCTTCAGTTCCCAATGCTACTGGAACACGCCTCCAGAGTAGGGCTGCAAACCGCCTCACATCGAAAAGCGTTCTGTCGAATCGCCCCGACTCTCTGACATAAACCCGATCGGGGCCGAAGATTGAGGGCGAATCTGTTCTGCTGCTCCAGCAGGAGACCGGCAGCCGAGAGGTGAGTGGAGAACAAATCTCCAACGCTCTGTGGATTTCACAAAGCAGCGTTTAAACTAATTGTGTGCAAAATGGAAAGTATTTCTTCCAAAGAAAAAAAAAAAAGCTTGCTTGTCTTTAGATTTGAACCCAAAGAAAAGACAAACTGTCTCAACTGTCCATCCCCTGAAATGCTTCACTCACCCCCATGAGAGTGCATCCCTCTCTGTAACGAGGACTGTGATAATTCACCCAATAACAGTGTTTCTATGATTCACAACATTAAAGATTTAAATGAGCAACTTGCAGCCCTACTGAAGAGTAAATAATAATATACAAATGGAGGAGATGATGAAGATGTGAGGACACCTCAGAGGCCTCCCAGGTGAATTCCCAGCAGCCTGGCTTGCCTGCTGTTGACCTGATGAGGTCTGAGCGTGTATCGGGTTTTTTTGTTGCGTGATGAGTGGTGGAGGCGGGACTTGAGATGGACACCAGTTGTCCCGATTGGTCTTTTCGGAGACTTTGTGTGAAGATGAAGTTTAGGCACAACCATCCAGCCGTTCACGTGTGTACGACAGCCCAGTGCAACACACACATACACACACGGCTCCTCATTTCCAGGTGCACAACTCAGCAGTTTGTCAATGAATGAAACGCGATGAGAAGAAAAAGAGCACAAGGGGAAAAGACGTCTTCACTTCTCTTCAAAGTAAAAGCGGAGGAACAGTCGATGATGGTAATGAAGCTCATAATGCTAAGGATATGGATGCCAGTCAGAGGTGCGCGTGTGTGTGTGTGTGTGTGTGTGTGTGTGTGTGTGTGTGTGTGTGAGAGCTATGTCTACATCTTGATTCCCTCCTGTTGGCTGAGCTGAGACAGGGTTTTCTTGATCCGGAGAGCGGTGAGTCGGGCGGCGCTGTTGGCATACCAACACTCCCTCATTATCTTCGCCATCACCCGCAAGGCCTGCAGAGGAGAGGGAGACAAAGGTTCAATAAAACACCATGCTGGGACAGGCCGCTGTTTTGGGAAATACACCCATCTGCTGTTGTACGTCTAAAGTCAGACAGCTGAGGACTTGTTGAACTCTACATTTCTGTTTTAGAGCTCTATTCTTGGTCCCATCATATTTGCAATCAACACACGTCAGTTAGTTGACGACATCCAGCTTTATGTATTTCTAAATCCTCGTGATCGCTCTAAAGCTCCTTCTCGATGGCAGGAGCTGGTTGGGGGAGGGGGGGTAGCCCTCATAAGCACAGGACATTTTCAGGCAGAGGTTTGCGGGGATGACTGTCGCTGGATCAGTCAAACACACAGCACCGCTGCTTCAACTGGTGTCCCGCTTCATTCATAAAACATACACAGTGTAGTAGACATTAAAAGCAAAGTGAGGCGTTTGCTGCGTCGTTGTGTTCAGATTGTTTCATGGCGGTCACGTTCTAAAGCCCAAATAAATAACCATCCAACACTCAGCAGATGATTAACTGTGGAAGCAGACGCTCTTAAAATGTGGCTTAATGTAGCGACTAGTCTGTGCTGGATTTACTCATTTATCTGGATCGTCGTGAGCTGCTTTTCCTAGGTCGGGGAATCGGTGATTCTGTGCAAGTTAACTGGTCCCTTTAGGTCTCTCAGCTGGTCGGTGCTCATAAAATACTCGTGGTGCCCAAGCGTCTACGGTCCTGGAGTGTTTTACATTTCACTGTAACACCTGTTTTCTCAAAGACTTGAGAAATGTAGAAGATGAGTTCAGTTCACTTAATCTGGACAGTGAGCAGCATTTCTTTTAGCCTTTGTACTTTGCGGTAAAACCAGGATATTTGATAGATACACACATACATATATATACACACACACACACACACA
>NW_022282210.1:0-8194 GCF_004355925.1 Anarrhichthys ocellatus
GTCAGACATGACCTGGACTCTTTGGTCACACATGACCTGGACTCTTTGGTCATACATGACCTGAACTCTTTGGTCAGACATGACCTGGACTCTTTAGTCAGACATGATCTGGACTCTTTGGTCACACATGACCTGGACTCTTTGGTCACACATGATCTGGACTCTTTGGTCACACATGACCTGGACTCTTTGGTCACACATGATCTGGACTCTTTGGTCACACATGACCTGGACTCTTTAGTCACACATGACCTGGACTCTTTAGTCAGACATGATCTACTCTTTGGTCACACATGACCTGGACTCTTTGGTCACACATGACCTGAAAAACTGAGGGAGGCATCTTACTTTATTTTGCAACTTTTCACAGAGATAATCATTATCACAAAAAATAATTAAAGATGAATTGACAAGAGAAGAGAGGAGGTCCAAAGAACATTTGGTTGGCACTGCTGGAGTGATAATGAGACGCATGTCACCCTGTCACCTCCCCACCTCTTTAACATATGACACCTGCATCACCTTACAGCTCGTCTACACTGCAGCCAAAATAAAAGTCCATCTGTCTATTCATTTCCGCTCATAACTATCTAACTGCACTTCAGCACTCCACGACAAGAAAGTCAAGCTTTTCTGTCTATATACAGTAGATATAATTCTAATATAAATAGTTAATTCCCAAAAAAATAAATTAGATATAAATACTACTGCATACATACATGATGATATTTAAGATACAATTTTGTTTCCAAATTTATAAAGACAGTGTATCAATCAACATGACAATGTCCTCACGCACAAAGTCAGGTCCATAAAGAAAAAGGATTCCCAGACTGGCCTGCACACAGCCAGCATCAGTGGCTGACCTCACTAATGCTCTTGTGACCGAATGGGAGCAAATCCCTGCAGCCAGGTTCCAACATCTGGTGCAAAGGTTGAAACCACAAGAGAGGAGGCTGTTCCAGCAGAACACTAATGCTCATCATTTTGGAAAGACAACCACCATACGTGGCCGCCATGTTCCGGTGTCCACGTCCCAAAGAAAAATTCTGATGACCCATTGCTGCACTTCAGTATTAACTAGCCACTATAGCTAGCTATTTACTATATCACTTGATATAATGTCAGGAAGGGGTTAGCAAATACAAACAATGAAACTTCAACATCAAACCTCCTGTGACATTTGTTGCTAAAGTTTGCTAAACTCTTATACATTTGTATGTTATCTCATAGACAGACAATTTCAGTTGTGTCAAGATGTTGCCTATTATTATTATTTATTTAATAGTTCACTTTGAAAGAGAACACCCAAACACAAACTACACAAATTTAAGTGTCTAACATTGTCTTGGTTGTTAATTTGTTCTGATTGTATATGTAGGTTTATCCAACTCAATTATTCATGCACTTATTTGCCTATACACCTCCCTGTCAGTAAATCCCTTCGTCTGTTCATCAGTGTTCTGCATCTTACTTAGCTAGCAGCTTTTTCACTGTGCCAAGGAAGCAGGATAACATTCTGCTCGTAGGAGGGCTGGCTGAGCCACACTGTTCCTTTTCCATATTTATGACTGAGAGGTGTGCAAGGAATTGCTTCCACACCCCCTCCCACTTTATGTCCTCTTCTTCATCTTCCAACTATCTATCCATCCATCTGTCGGTCCCTCCATAGTACCTGCTGATCTGTGGGTTTTCTTCTCTGCTGAATGTACATTAATGAGTGAGTTGTATCAGTTTCAAACAGCATCACCTTGTTCTTTGAGGTCTTTCATGATCTGACAGTAAAATTTTTATCTGGAATCTAGCATCCACGGCAATCCATCCAAGTGAAGTTTTCTCCATAAGATGTTTGCTTTAAATCATTTTGTCTTTATCTCTGGCTGATATAGGAGTACTTTGATTTTGGCTTTTTTTCGTCTCCATTTTGAATGGACCACAGCCAAGCGGGACCAGCCCTATTAACTGACTGAGTGGTGAAGGTACACCATTGGTCCGAGTGAGTGGTGAAGTTACACCATTGGTCAGAGTGAGTGATGAAGTTACGCCATTGGTCAGAGTGAGTGGTGAAGTTACACCATTGGTCAGAGTGAGTGGTGAAGTTACACCATTGGTCAGAGTGAGTGATGAAGTTACGCCATTGGTCAAAGTGAGTGGTAAAGTTACACCATTGGTCAGAGTGAGTGGTGAACTTACACCATTGGTCAGAGTGAGTGATGAAGTTACACCATTGGTCAGAGTGAGTGGTAAAGTTACACCATTGGTCAGAGTGAGTGGTGAAGTTACACCATTGGTTGGTCAAGAGGAGCTTTCCCCATGGCCATTCTTTCAAAATAAAAGGCACGGCAGTGTTTCCACTCATTTGGTTTTGTAACATTTTGTTGTTGCTGCAATATTATCCATGGAGAAGTAAAGCATAGGTGGTAGGTAAATAGCGCAGGAATTCAATAGGTAAGTTAGATAGACCATATTACAATGTGCATAATATCTAGACCAGGAAAATGATGTTGCCTAAATTGACATAATTGCATTGATGCAGTTAGGTTATTATTTATGTATTGTAGTTACGTTGTAACATTACATTGTTACACTACGTTGTGATATTATTATTTTAACACAAACTATCTTTTTTTCTAACTTTAACCAAGTTGTTTTGTTGCCTAAACCTAACCAATCATTTATCAACATAAATGATTGGTTGTACAATGTGTAGTTATATATTTAAAACTGTGTTTTAAATGTGATGTGTATACCTGATGGCATTTTTATGTAAAAACAGTGTAGCACTAAATACATTTTAGGAAGCCTTAATTAATTAAAACAATTAGACATCATTCTCAATAATTTTCTTTGCCTTTTTGTGTAATTAAACACATGCAATATGTTGCAGCCTTAATGTAATCGGGACATTAAGATGTATTGTAGATTATATGGAAGTTTTCTTAAGAATATTGCTTTATTCTAGAACAGTTGGCGTTGTGGGATACTTTATATGCATACAAACATGGTTATTAGAAAGCTTGGTTTTCTCTCGTGATTGGATTCAGGGTTAATGACCAATCAAAAGAGAAAGAAAACAAACAAGAACACACCCTACATATAATCAAAGCTAGTGATGTCTATGAAAAACAAAACTCTTTACATAATGAGATGGTAAGCTGAAACACATCATCTTCTCAATCATATACAACCGACAAACAGTAAAGTTATAATGATGCCATTTCACCCTTTGATGAATATCATCTCTTATATGAGATATCAGCTGGCTATCCTTTGCCTCACACAGTATAGGAGACTCAAACAACTCAAAGAAAATGGTAAATAATGCAACACATTTGGGCAGGAGGGAGACTGCACCAGCTGCCCTGGAAGCTGCAGAATTTCAATTGTAAAATAAATATCCCGATAATGTGAGCATGTAAGATGCTTATGATAGAGAGAGAGAGAGAGATAATGCAATCATAGAAAGAAAGGTCAGTACACTCTCTTATCATTAAAAAGCACACCAACGATAAAAACACAAGATCAGCTCGGGGTGAATGGTGCTCTCGTGTGGGATACAAGACACTTCTCACCCTCAACTGTCACCATCTTTGCTGAGTAGCAAAAGGGGAGGGGCCACTAATCTTTTTCAAACTGTACAGTAAATCCAGGGAAGCCATGAAAGTTTCACTGTGAATTTTTTGATTTTAATTTTTTAATTTGAATGTGTAAATATTTGTTTACACTGATAATAGAATAAATAGCAAACCAGTCAAGTCGCAGTTTACATCCATGTCTGTCCAAAATGTCATCACTTCATCATTATATCCTATTAGACATTTGTGTGAAATTGTCATAATTAGCATATGAATTCTTGAGTTATGGCCAGAAATGTGTCACGTCAGAGTAGAGTTGACTTTTGACCACCAAAATCGAATCGGTTCATCCTTGAGTCCAAGTGAACATTTGTGCCAAATTTTAAGGATTTCCTCAAGGTGTTGCTGAGAATGAGGCTGTAACATTGAATGTACACAGAAACAGTTTAGAAACTCCACAGGGCAGCTTTAAGTCAACAGGAAAGCCATCAAGTGTGCTCCAAAGATTGGCAATGACCTCATGGAAAAGCTGTAGCAGTATGGAGCCTAATCCAGGCAAATAGATTTGATCATTTGAAAAAAAATTACAACAATGTATTCAAACAAAAAATAAGTTTTAAGGAAACGATTTTGATTCAGTTCCGGAATTGTGTTGAATAAAATATTTATTTAAATTTTTCACTTAATATATATTTTGATAGGTCTTATGTTTTTCGGTTTCAACTCTTTTTTTCCCCTTTCACTTTCAGAAGTTTGGCCCTGATCTGGCGTGGGGGGTGTGGCATCAACTGAGAGGGGCGTGTGATCATGAGTGACAGCATAACTGAGGCCCAATCCCAATGTCCCCCCTTACGGACTCACGGACTTTGAAGCGCGCTCCCGCGAAGTCCGTGAGGGTTTAGGGATGTCCCACTGTCAAATCGTCAAGTGTTTGAGGGCTCTCTAGCAGACATTTTGAGCCCTTTATGAACCCTTTCCGTAAATCAGCATGGTATGCTGACTTAGCCTAAGGGAATTACCCACAAATCATTGCAATGTGACGTTAAACACGGGGTAACCAGTGGATGCATGGAGACGTAAAAAAAAAAGTTAAACAAAGAGGACGGATCACGTGTGTTCAGCCTCTCATATTACATTTACTCAGAAACATTAAGGGTTAAAGATGTAACAAAAAATAAACATAAAATTTATTCATCAAATATTTGATTTTGTCATTGAAGCTGTTTTGACAAAACGAGTAAATAGATTATATGAAGTTACCTCTCATCTTCTGAGAACAGAGCCTGGAGACGTTCATATCAGGGAGTACAAAGTATAAAATAAATACACACAATTATACATCATATTTATTGTTGTTTTCATGGTAAAGTGATATGTTGCAGCGAAGTGCTGTCCCATTCATATTTACACCATCTCAAGCCGTCACAGTCTCTCACTCACCCACTTACCAGGTGACGTCAGTAAGTCCTTGAGGGTTCAGGGTTTGAGGGTTTAGGGGGGACATTGGGATTTGGCCAAAGAAGGCCGAGGACCTTCCTCAACTACGTTGCCTTCAGGAAACGTAGGTACCGCGAGAATTATGACTCAATACTTTCTATACAACATATTCACGTGAATGCAGTGAGAAAAAAAATCTGCAAGATGGCGCCAGCTATACTGAAGGAAACTTCAAAGGAATGAGCTGATTGGTCTTCCGCCCCGATACCCAGGTTGGACGACCGATACGCAAGTCAGGTCCGCTACGAGCCTCCCCCAGAGTTTCCCCAGGCATAGTTTACCATCTTTCGGGTCTTATCTCACGGGCTCACGCTCCACCTCCCCAACGGTGTGGGCAAGACAGGCAGTGTTCCCGACCCCGTGGGGCCGGGATCCCACCTCAGCCGGCACGCTGGCCCTCACTTTCATTGTGCCACGGGGTTTGCTTCACCCTCTGACTCACGCGTGCATTAGACTCCTCGAGCCGTGTTTCAAGACAGGTCGGGTGGGTTGCCGACATCGCCGCCAACCCCTGACGTCTATGATATATGATATATGATAAGAGAGTGTATTCTGATTGTGTGGTTATATAAATGTAATTTATGGTGATGCTAGATTCCTGGCCACCCTGTTAATACAGGTGCTTTTCTTTTCTTTTCCTCCGTGAAATGTGATATTTTGAAATGCTACAAAAAGAAATATAAATTGAAGCAGAACATTTTGTTGAATAAAAATGTGTAATTTGGAAACGATTACATCTATCTTTTTTTAATATATTTTGACTTTTTGGGACAACAATCTGGAGCTGTTCGAAACAAACCCATTATTGGTTTACCAAAGCCTTCAAACTCCACTGTTCAGAAAGGCCCTTTACAATAAACTAACCTATCCTCATTCCCAACTCATCACATCGGATGCTAGATCACAACGTCACTTTTTAACGTACCCCTTGGCATCGCTTTAGTTCGGCAACAAAACTAGCCTACTTGATTAGGTTTAGTAAAAGATCCCGGTTTGGGTTAAAATAAGTGTTTGTTATGTAACTTCAGTTACATAGCTACATTACTTATGTGGAGTAAGTTAAGTTCTTTACGGAAAGTACATCAGTAACTTTAACACTACCTTAATACAGACCGTGGTACTGCGTTTGACCCATCCATCCACCCTGACCTCCTCCCGACATGGGCTTTCTTTCGACTACCTCACTGACATCTGGAGCAGTTGCTCTGAACATCTAATATTGCCACGGATGGGTTTACATTAAAGTTACTTGAAAGCCCAGTGCATCGCATGCAGACGCTGAAGGGTGCCTGGTGTGTCGGTATTTAGACGCCGAGGGCCATGACAGAACGTTGGTATTTGACGCCCTGGGAAGGAGACTAGGCTAGATAGACGGAATAACAGCCTGTGGCATCATTCATCCTCTGCTCTGTCCTCCTCCCTCTGCTGCTGATGTGAAGAGACTTTGAGTTTTGTCTTGTCTGACAAAGTATAATGTTACAGATGTCTCTGCTTGATTATATAACCTGAAGTTTGAACAATTCACAACTTTGTTTTTGAGGGATGTAGAAACTGAAGGAGAACAAGGCATGTTGATACAAAGCTAATAGACATAACAATTAAATGACATAAATGAACTTCTGGAAAGTACTCAATAGTACAGTCTAATGACAAATTACAGTAAAGGCAACACACACACACACACACACACACACACACACACACTCACTCTCTATCTACTTCCAAATGTTCTGTGTCTAATTGACATAAAGAACAGTCTTGCTGAAGGCTTGAAATCTTGACATTTAACATGAAACCCTTATCCCTCTAATTTCTGTGTTGGGTCAGTAGAAAAGTACACTCTTCTTCCTCTGTATCTCCCTTTGTCTCTCAGGCTAGTTCGAAGGGGCATCTCCTTGTGGAAGTTGATTATGATAATAGACAGTGATTGATTAGAACTAGAAAAAAAGCATAAAAGATGCCTGGTATGAAAGTGATGTTGCATTGGCTTGGGCCATATAACGAGATTATCAGTCGATGCGATTATATTCAGTGTGTTATATTCAGTCTCTCTTTTCTCTTGCTTTCTCTATGTTTCACTACATTGTTGTCGCATATCAAAGAAGTAACATGCTAGCACAAATCTGATTTGTGATATTGTGGATATATTCTGCAATTCTATGGTGCTGTTAGACTGCAAGTCTGCCACCAACTTCATCCACAAAATGCAGCTGGACCAAAACTCATGATGAGCAATCAACTCTCAATCATTAGGCTTTGGCAAAGGCAATGCTATATAAACGGTGGGGAGACTGTACGAGGGCAGTTACTAACAGCTATTTGATCTGCTTTATCTCAGCAGGCCCTTGTGTGAAATAGCACCTTTTTGTGAAATAGCAATTAATGCCTATGCATGTGCATCTCCAGTCAATAGATAGTTATACCTGTGTGCGTCTCTATCTTCAGCTTTTAAAGGACGATTGTTTTGTATATTGTTGTTTTTCTTAAAGCAATTTCATCAGTTGGTGGATTTCAATATTGCCAACCCTAATGTTGCAGTTATTTTGGTGTAAAACTGGAAACCTGCTGTCATTGCTCGAACATGCTTCATTTTTGTTGTTAGTAAAATTGTATTGAGTGCACATTATATTGCAACTGCAGCCCTGACTGACTATAAAGCATGCATTCTAGTGTTTGTCTACCTGCTGCAAACATTTGATTAAATTTCTTTCATTTTTCATTTGATTTAGTTGCCTTGGTTACCATGTTTACTTTGTTCTGACCCCAACACACATACAGACAGACAGACAGACAGACAGACAGACAGACAGACAGACAGACACACACACACAGCTATACAGAAGCATATAGAAGTACTACACACAAGCATGTTCCCTAATGCACACACTGACTCACATACACTCAACCTGGTCAGAGAGGCGACTATGTAATGGCGTCCAAGCAACAGCTGCATATAACCTCACATGACCCTTCAGGTTGTCATGGCAGCGTCAGCCTTGTTCCCACAACAACACCACACTGTTCCATTACTGAGCAACATCATTTATTTATGAAACCTTCACTTTACAGGTTTATTGTGTGTGTGTGTGTGTGTGTGTGTGTGTGTGTGTGTGTGTGTGTGT
>NW_022282211.1:0-8194 GCF_004355925.1 Anarrhichthys ocellatus
GTCAGACATGACCTGGACTCTTTGGTCACACATGACCTGGACTCTTTGGTCATACATGACCTGAACTCTTTGGTCAGACATGACCTGGACTCTTTAGTCAGACATGATCTGGACTCTTTGGTCACACATGACCTGGACTCTTTGGTCACACATGATCTGGACTCTTTGGTCACACATGACCTGGACTCTTTGGTCACACATGATCTGGACTCTTTGGTCACACATGACCTGGACTCTTTAGTCACACATGACCTGGACTCTTTAGTCAGACATGATCTACTCTTTGGTCACACATGACCTGGACTCTTTGGTCACACATGACCTGAAAAACTGAGGGAGGCATCTTACTTTATTTTGCAACTTTTCACAGAGATAATCATTATCACAAAAAATAATTAAAGATGAATTGACAAGAGAAGAGAGGAGGTCCAAAGAACATTTGGTTGGCACTGCTGGAGTGATAATGAGACGCATGTCACCCTGTCACCTCCCCACCTCTTTAACATATGACACCTGCATCACCTTACAGCTCGTCTACACTGCAGCCAAAATAAAAGTCCATCTGTCTATTCATTTCCGCTCATAACTATCTAACTGCACTTCAGCACTCCACGACAAGAAAGTCAAGCTTTTCTGTCTATATACAGTAGATATAATTCTAATATAAATAGTTAATTCCCAAAAAAATAAATTAGATATAAATACTACTGCATACATACATGATGATATTTAAGATACAATTTTGTTTCCAAATTTATAAAGACAGTGTATCAATCAACATGACAATGTCCTCACG
Source organism: Anarrhichthys ocellatus (assembly GCF_004355925.1). Lineage (NCBI taxonomy): Eukaryota > Metazoa > Chordata > Actinopteri > Perciformes > Anarhichadidae > Anarrhichthys > Anarrhichthys ocellatus. Next base: position 797 of record NW_022282211.1, read on the forward strand.
CACAAAGTCAGGTCCATAAAGAAAAAGGATTCCCAGACTGGCCTGCACACAGCCAGCATCAGTGGCTGACCTCACTAATGCTCTTGTGACCGAATGGGAGCAAATCCCTGCAGCCAGGTTCCAACATCTGGTGCAAAGGTTGAAACCACAAGAGAGGAGGCTGTTCCAGCAGAACACTAATGCTCATCATTTTGGAAAGACAACCACCATACGTGGCCGCCATGTTCCGGTGTCCACGTCCCAAAGAAAAATTCTGATGACCCATTGCTGCACTTCAGTATTAACTAGCCACTATAGCTAGCTATTTACTATATCACTTGATATAATGTCAGGAAGGGGTTAGCAAATACAAACAATGAAACTTCAACATCAAACCTCCTGTGACATTTGTTGCTAAAGTTTGCTAAACTCTTATACATTTGTATGTTATCTCATAGACAGACAATTTCAGTTGTGTCAAGATGTTGCCTATTATTATTATTTATTTAATAGTTCACTTTGAAAGAGAACACCCAAACACAAACTACACAAATTTAAGTGTCTAACATTGTCTTGGTTGTTAATTTGTTCTGATTGTATATGTAGGTTTATCCAACTCAATTATTCATGCACTTATTTGCCTATACACCTCCCTGTCAGTAAATCCCTTCGTCTGTTCATCAGTGTTCTGCATCTTACTTAGCTAGCAGCTTTTTCACTGTGCCAAGGAAGCAGGATAACATTCTGCTCGTAGGAGGGCTGGCTGAGCCACACTGTTCCTTTTCCATATTTATGACTGAGAGGTGTGCAAGGAATTGCTTCCACACCCCCTCCCACTTTATGTCCTCTTCTTCATCTTCCAACTATCTATCCATCCATCTGTCGGTCCCTCCATAGTACCTGCTGATCTGTGGGTTTTCTTCTCTGCTGAATGTACATTAATGAGTGAGTTGTATCAGTTTCAAACAGCATCACCTTGTTCTTTGAGGTCTTTCATGATCTGACAGTAAAATTTTTATCTGGAATCTAGCATCCACGGCAATCCATCCAAGTGAAGTTTTCTCCATAAGATGTTTGCTTTAAATCATTTTGTCTTTATCTCTGGCTGATATAGGAGTACTTTGATTTTGGCTTTTTTTCGTCTCCATTTTGAATGGACCACAGCCAAGCGGGACCAGCCCTATTAACTGACTGAGTGGTGAAGGTACACCATTGGTCCGAGTGAGTGGTGAAGTTACACCATTGGTCAGAGTGAGTGATGAAGTTACGCCATTGGTCAGAGTGAGTGGTGAAGTTACACCATTGGTCAGAGTGAGTGGTGAAGTTACACCATTGGTCAGAGTGAGTGATGAAGTTACGCCATTGGTCAAAGTGAGTGGTAAAGTTACACCATTGGTCAGAGTGAGTGGTGAACTTACACCATTGGTCAGAGTGAGTGATGAAGTTACACCATTGGTCAGAGTGAGTGGTAAAGTTACACCATTGGTCAGAGTGAGTGGTGAAGTTACACCATTGGTTGGTCAAGAGGAGCTTTCCCCATGGCCATTCTTTCAAAATAAAAGGCACGGCAGTGTTTCCACTCATTTGGTTTTGTAACATTTTGTTGTTGCTGCAATATTATCCATGGAGAAGTAAAGCATAGGTGGTAGGTAAATAGCGCAGGAATTCAATAGGTAAGTTAGATAGACCATATTACAATGTGCATAATATCTAGACCAGGAAAATGATGTTGCCTAAATTGACATAATTGCATTGATGCAGTTAGGTTATTATTTATGTATTGTAGTTACGTTGTAACATTACATTGTTACACTACGTTGTGATATTATTATTTTAACACAAACTATCTTTTTTTCTAACTTTAACCAAGTTGTTTTGTTGCCTAAACCTAACCAATCATTTATCAACATAAATGATTGGTTGTACAATGTGTAGTTATATATTTAAAACTGTGTTTTAAATGTGATGTGTATACCTGATGGCATTTTTATGTAAAAACAGTGTAGCACTAAATACATTTTAGGAAGCCTTAATTAATTAAAACAATTAGACATCATTCTCAATAATTTTCTTTGCCTTTTTGTGTAATTAAACACATGCAATATGTTGCAGCCTTAATGTAATCGGGACATTAAGATGTATTGTAGATTATATGGAAGTTTTCTTAAGAATATTGCTTTATTCTAGAACAGTTGGCGTTGTGGGATACTTTATATGCATACAAACATGGTTATTAGAAAGCTTGGTTTTCTCTCGTGATTGGATTCAGGGTTAATGACCAATCAAAAGAGAAAGAAAACAAACAAGAACACACCCTACATATAATCAAAGCTAGTGATGTCTATGAAAAACAAAACTCTTTACATAATGAGATGGTAAGCTGAAACACATCATCTTCTCAATCATATACAACCGACAAACAGTAAAGTTATAATGATGCCATTTCACCCTTTGATGAATATCATCTCTTATATGAGATATCAGCTGGCTATCCTTTGCCTCACACAGTATAGGAGACTCAAACAACTCAAAGAAAATGGTAAATAATGCAACACATTTGGGCAGGAGGGAGACTGCACCAGCTGCCCTGGAAGCTGCAGAATTTCAATTGTAAAATAAATATCCCGATAATGTGAGCATGTAAGATGCTTATGATAGAGAGAGAGAGAGAGATAATGCAATCATAGAAAGAAAGGTCAGTACACTCTCTTATCATTAAAAAGCACACCAACGATAAAAACACAAGATCAGCTCGGGGTGAATGGTGCTCTCGTGTGGGATACAAGACACTTCTCACCCTCAACTGTCACCATCTTTGCTGAGTAGCAAAAGGGGAGGGGCCACTAATCTTTTTCAAACTGTACAGTAAATCCAGGGAAGCCATGAAAGTTTCACTGTGAATTTTTTGATTTTAATTTTTTAATTTGAATGTGTAAATATTTGTTTACACTGATAATAGAATAAATAGCAAACCAGTCAAGTCGCAGTTTACATCCATGTCTGTCCAAAATGTCATCACTTCATCATTATATCCTATTAGACATTTGTGTGAAATTGTCATAATTAGCATATGAATTCTTGAGTTATGGCCAGAAATGTGTCACGTCAGAGTAGAGTTGACTTTTGACCACCAAAATCGAATCGGTTCATCCTTGAGTCCAAGTGAACATTTGTGCCAAATTTTAAGGATTTCCTCAAGGTGTTGCTGAGAATGAGGCTGTAACATTGAATGTACACAGAAACAGTTTAGAAACTCCACAGGGCAGCTTTAAGTCAACAGGAAAGCCATCAAGTGTGCTCCAAAGATTGGCAATGACCTCATGGAAAAGCTGTAGCAGTATGGAGCCTAATCCAGGCAAATAGATTTGATCATTTGAAAAAAAATTACAACAATGTATTCAAACAAAAAATAAGTTTTAAGGAAACGATTTTGATTCAGTTCCGGAATTGTGTTGAATAAAATATTTATTTAAATTTTTCACTTAATATATATTTTGATAGGTCTTATGTTTTTCGGTTTCAACTCTTTTTTTCCCCTTTCACTTTCAGAAGTTTGGCCCTGATCTGGCGTGGGGGGTGTGGCATCAACTGAGAGGGGCGTGTGATCATGAGTGACAGCATAACTGAGGCCCAATCCCAATGTCCCCCCTTACGGACTCACGGACTTTGAAGCGCGCTCCCGCGAAGTCCGTGAGGGTTTAGGGATGTCCCACTGTCAAATCGTCAAGTGTTTGAGGGCTCTCTAGCAGACATTTTGAGCCCTTTATGAACCCTTTCCGTAAATCAGCATGGTATGCTGACTTAGCCTAAGGGAATTACCCACAAATCATTGCAATGTGACGTTAAACACGGGGTAACCAGTGGATGCATGGAGACGTAAAAAAAAAAGTTAAACAAAGAGGACGGATCACGTGTGTTCAGCCTCTCATATTACATTTACTCAGAAACATTAAGGGTTAAAGATGTAACAAAAAATAAACATAAAATTTATTCATCAAATATTTGATTTTGTCATTGAAGCTGTTTTGACAAAACGAGTAAATAGATTATATGAAGTTACCTCTCATCTTCTGAGAACAGAGCCTGGAGACGTTCATATCAGGGAGTACAAAGTATAAAATAAATACACACAATTATACATCATATTTATTGTTGTTTTCATGGTAAAGTGATATGTTGCAGCGAAGTGCTGTCCCATTCATATTTACACCATCTCAAGCCGTCACAGTCTCTCACTCACCCACTTACCAGGTGACGTCAGTAAGTCCTTGAGGGTTCAGGGTTTGAGGGTTTAGGGGGGACATTGGGATTTGGCCAAAGAAGGCCGAGGACCTTCCTCAACTACGTTGCCTTCAGGAAACGTAGGTACCGCGAGAATTATGACTCAATACTTTCTATACAACATATTCACGTGAATGCAGTGAGAAAAAAAATCTGCAAGATGGCGCCAGCTATACTGAAGGAAACTTCAAAGGAATGAGCTGATTGGTCTTCCGCCCCGATACCCAGGTTGGACGACCGATACGCAAGTCAGGTCCGCTACGAGCCTCCCCCAGAGTTTCCCCAGGCATAGTTTACCATCTTTCGGGTCTTATCTCACGGGCTCACGCTCCACCTCCCCAACGGTGTGGGCAAGACAGGCAGTGTTCCCGACCCCGTGGGGCCGGGATCCCACCTCAGCCGGCACGCTGGCCCTCACTTTCATTGTGCCACGGGGTTTGCTTCACCCTCTGACTCACGCGTGCATTAGACTCCTCGAGCCGTGTTTCAAGACAGGTCGGGTGGGTTGCCGACATCGCCGCCAACCCCTGACGTCTATGATATATGATATATGATAAGAGAGTGTATTCTGATTGTGTGGTTATATAAATGTAATTTATGGTGATGCTAGATTCCTGGCCACCCTGTTAATACAGGTGCTTTTCTTTTCTTTTCCTCCGTGAAATGTGATATTTTGAAATGCTACAAAAAGAAATATAAATTGAAGCAGAACATTTTGTTGAATAAAAATGTGTAATTTGGAAACGATTACATCTATCTTTTTTTAATATATTTTGACTTTTTGGGACAACAATCTGGAGCTGTTCGAAACAAACCCATTATTGGTTTACCAAAGCCTTCAAACTCCACTGTTCAGAAAGGCCCTTTACAATAAACTAACCTATCCTCATTCCCAACTCATCACATCGGATGCTAGATCACAACGTCACTTTTTAACGTACCCCTTGGCATCGCTTTAGTTCGGCAACAAAACTAGCCTACTTGATTAGGTTTAGTAAAAGATCCCGGTTTGGGTTAAAATAAGTGTTTGTTATGTAACTTCAGTTACATAGCTACATTACTTATGTGGAGTAAGTTAAGTTCTTTACGGAAAGTACATCAGTAACTTTAACACTACCTTAATACAGACCGTGGTACTGCGTTTGACCCATCCATCCACCCTGACCTCCTCCCGACATGGGCTTTCTTTCGACTACCTCACTGACATCTGGAGCAGTTGCTCTGAACATCTAATATTGCCACGGATGGGTTTACATTAAAGTTACTTGAAAGCCCAGTGCATCGCATGCAGACGCTGAAGGGTGCCTGGTGTGTCGGTATTTAGACGCCGAGGGCCATGACAGAACGTTGGTATTTGACGCCCTGGGAAGGAGACTAGGCTAGATAGACGGAATAACAGCCTGTGGCATCATTCATCCTCTGCTCTGTCCTCCTCCCTCTGCTGCTGATGTGAAGAGACTTTGAGTTTTGTCTTGTCTGACAAAGTATAATGTTACAGATGTCTCTGCTTGATTATATAACCTGAAGTTTGAACAATTCACAACTTTGTTTTTGAGGGATGTAGAAACTGAAGGAGAACAAGGCATGTTGATACAAAGCTAATAGACATAACAATTAAATGACATAAATGAACTTCTGGAAAGTACTCAATAGTACAGTCTAATGACAAATTACAGTAAAGGCAACACACACACACACACACACACACACACACACACACTCACTCTCTATCTACTTCCAAATGTTCTGTGTCTAATTGACATAAAGAACAGTCTTGCTGAAGGCTTGAAATCTTGACATTTAACATGAAACCCTTATCCCTCTAATTTCTGTGTTGGGTCAGTAGAAAAGTACACTCTTCTTCCTCTGTATCTCCCTTTGTCTCTCAGGCTAGTTCGAAGGGGCATCTCCTTGTGGAAGTTGATTATGATAATAGACAGTGATTGATTAGAACTAGAAAAAAAGCATAAAAGATGCCTGGTATGAAAGTGATGTTGCATTGGCTTGGGCCATATAACGAGATTATCAGTCGATGCGATTATATTCAGTGTGTTATATTCAGTCTCTCTTTTCTCTTGCTTTCTCTATGTTTCACTACATTGTTGTCGCATATCAAAGAAGTAACATGCTAGCACAAATCTGATTTGTGATATTGTGGATATATTCTGCAATTCTATGGTGCTGTTAGACTGCAAGTCTGCCACCAACTTCATCCACAAAATGCAGCTGGACCAAAACTCATGATGAGCAATCAACTCTCAATCATTAGGCTTTGGCAAAGGCAATGCTATATAAACGGTGGGGAGACTGTACGAGGGCAGTTACTAACAGCTATTTGATCTGCTTTATCTCAGCAGGCCCTTGTGTGAAATAGCACCTTTTTGTGAAATAGCAATTAATGCCTATGCATGTGCATCTCCAGTCAATAGATAGTTATACCTGTGTGCGTCTCTATCTTCAGCTTTTAAAGGACGATTGTTTTGTATATTGTTGTTTTTCTTAAAGCAATTTCATCAGTTGGTGGATTTCAATATTGCCAACCCTAATGTTGCAGTTATTTTGGTGTAAAACTGGAAACCTGCTGTCATTGCTCGAACATGCTTCATTTTTGTTGTTAGTAAAATTGTATTGAGTGCACATTATATTGCAACTGCAGCCCTGACTGACTATAAAGCATGCATTCTAGTGTTTGTCTACCTGCTGCAAACATTTGATTAAATTTCTTTCATTTTTCATTTGATTTAGTTGCCTTGGTTACCATGTTTACTTTGTTCTGACCCCAACACACATACAGACAGACAGACAGACAGACAGACAGACAGACAGACAGACAGACACACACACACAGCTATACAGAAGCATATAGAAGTACTACACACAAGCATGTTCCCTAATGCACACACTGACTCACATACACTCAACCTGGTCAGAGAGGCGACTATGTAATGGCGTCCAAGCAACAGCTGCATATAACCTCACATGACCCTTCAGGTTGTCATGGCAGCGTCAGCCTTGTTCCCACAACAACACCACACTGTTCCATTACTGAGCAACATCATTTATTTATGAAACCTTCACTTTACAGGTTTATTGTGTGTGTGTGTGTGTGTGTGTGTGTGTGTGTGTGTGTGTGTGTGT
>NW_022282212.1:0-199 GCF_004355925.1 Anarrhichthys ocellatus
CCGCCGCCGCCTCAGCGCCGCAGCTATCCCCGGACCCGGCCGCCGCCTCAGCGCCGCAGCTATCCCCGGACCCGGCCGCCGCCGCCGCCTCAGCGCCGCAGCTATCCCCGGACCCGGCCGCCGCCTCAGCGCCGCAGCTATCCCCGGACCCGGCCGCCGCCGCCTCAGCGCCGCAGCTATCCCCGGACCCGGCCGCCGC
>NW_022282212.1:209-8192 GCF_004355925.1 Anarrhichthys ocellatus
CAGCTATCCCCGGACCCGGCCGCCGCCTCAGCGCCGCAGCTATCCCCTGACCCGGCCGCCAGCGCCGCAACTATATCCGGCCGCCGCAGCTATCCCCGGATCTGGCCTCCGAGCCGCAGCGGGTTCCAGTTCCGGCTGCCGCGACCTCCAGTTCCAGCCGCCGCGACCTCCAGTTCCAGCCGCCGCCGCGACCTCCAGTTCCAGCCACCGCCCCAGAGCCACCGCGACCTCCAGTTCCGGCCGCCTCCAAGCCGCAACGGGCTCCAGTTCCGGCCGCCCCCGAGCCGCAGCGACCTCCAGTTCCAGCCGCCGCCGCAACCTCCAGAGACGCCGGGACCTCCAGTTCCGGACCCCGCTGGGCCACCATCTGAATCCTGTTCCCCGGAGCCCCGTCACCTAATCGGTTTATTCAGTGCACCTGTCAGTCACACCCACCTCGTCAGCGCATTACTCTCACCTGCTCACTCTGCTGCATCACTATTTAAACCCCGGTCACACACACACTCACTGCCAGATCATTTTCATGTCTACCCGCCCGTTTGGCTCGTCCTGTTCCCGGTTTTCCCCGTCTGCCTGCCCTGCCTCGTCCTGCTGGATTTCCTCTCTTGTCTCATCCGTGGATTCCCTGTTATGTTCCTGTAAGTTTTCATTAAATACCTGCGGCACTCTACTTCTGGTCTGGTCTGCATTTGAGTCCTCCACCACACCCCGTGACAATTACTGCATATATGCTGAAAACATGGTTTCGACTAATATGTGATAAATATATAATATCTATAGCAGTTACAACACGATTCATTAGGAGTCTTGTGTCCATGTGATGTTAGTCCAATAGTCGCTCTCTTTTAGCTCTGTCTTTGGTCTCCACCAACTCCTGAGGAAACACCTGTCCCTTCTCTGCTAAATGCTCCACTGAGTCCACCAGCTAGTCTCTAACTGTCTGAAACAATGAACCGAAAGATGCAAAACACTGAGAGGAACTGCAGAGTTGGTGATAAGTCTCTAACGACTTCTTTCATAGTCATTCGTCCTAATGTTGGGTTAATGCAGCTTTAAGGTGAGGTTTCCAGCTGGATGTCCAGTGGAGCTTAGTTTTAACATTTACACTGTTGAATTAAAAAATGTCTGAATGTGGTGACGAAACAAGCCCTCAAATAGTGGGTGTGTATCTTAAAAAGTCCATGTTGGGCCGACCCAAACAAATCACCCTGGTGGCTGAATAGCCACAGCTCCTTTATAATGACTGTACAGTGTGAATGAAACCTGCTTTGACAAAAAGAGGAAGTGAATTATTTGTGGCAGCGCCTCGCTCAGTCAGCACTTCTGTGTTCTGCTTCGGTCACCATGTGTTACTCGTGCAGTGGACTTTCCCCACTCAGCTCATGTGTTAGTGTTTTGAAAAAGACACAGCTTTCAGTGTGGAGATGTTATGAATGAATGATGTTTGGAAGGAGAAATCAAATGTCTGAATAGAAGAGATTCACTGATATATCAGGTACGTGTCTTGTCTTCTAAGGCTTTGAGTAAGAAACAGCAATAACTTGAGCTGGGTATTGAATCTCTTTGAGTACAGATGATGTCTGGAAAACTGACACCCGCCTAAAAGTTGTGCAGATTCTGAATCTTGTTCACTTTTAATTTCATTACAATGTCATGTCGTTTATACTACTTAGTTCCTGTGTGGCTGTGAATTCTTGCGACACATTGGACATACATGCACAGTCTCAATCAGTCTGGTCATCGGCCTGTGGTGGATAAATGCCAACTGCAAGTATGTGCATGTAGACAGGGTCCAGTTCAAAGAGACTTTCTGCTGCGTCTTTGGATTGCATTAGTTTAATGGATTTTAACAGAGTTGATCAGGTCTCAACAGCATATTTTCTGTCAGTTTTTAAAAGATTGGAAAAGTTTTAATGGATATTAGTGAATTTTACTGCACGCTGCATATGTGATAGAATTCAATATACCTAGTCCTATATTAGTTTCTTGTGACCTGCCTAATCTTCATGTGTAGTGCCCCTTTAATTATTTCAATTTTACTGAGGTCCAGAGCGTTCAGTGTGCTGCTGTTAGTCACCACGTCTGTTCCAGGCTGGGTTGCCCGGTCAGTTGGTGTTGGCAGTCGGCAGATACGATGACTTACTCCTCTGATCCAGTCATTCATTATATATTCTAAACATGAAATATGTACCACTGTTACCTGTTCCAACTCCACCCTATTTTGGAGCAAAACCGCCTAAAATGACATACCCAAATTAAAATGGCTGTAGCTTCTGAACCACTCTGACTATATGCATAAATGAGGTCTTTCTAGAAAGAAAACCCCCTAAGGTTCCTTGTGGAAGTGTCAGAAAACCTGTAGGTCATACAGAAACAGAGCAGTGGGCCTTTGAAATCAGTAAAAATTGAAGAGTTTTGTCTGCCTAAAATAGTGTCTTTCAGTATAAATAACTGCCTGTGGCTGTATTTTTGCAGGTAAAGGACAGTATAGGGCTGTAACTACACTATCAGTGAACAACTGCCTCAAATTTGAAGAAGATTGGACAAAGTATGACCATTCTACAGTGTTTCTTCCATGAAGAGATCCAGGCGGAGCTCTAAAAGGATATTTGGAGACCCAAATGGACACATGGTAACCAAATGATATTCTGACACACTAAAGGTGTTTCTTCCTTGATATTTTGATATTATATTCTTTTCCTTTTATTTTTAGCCTTTGCAAATTGCAAAAACTATGTATATATGGTCGAAGACGTGGTGTGTGAGTAGCGGACTTGCTGTGCGTAATGGCTGCGACAGAGTGCACGATCGAGTATGCCGGTAGTTCATTTGCGCAAAGGTTATATGTTGGTTTACGGCTTACGTAAGAAACAGTCAAGGTTTGCACTATAAGTACTAGCATTTTCTGAAGGCACTAGTTCCATGGTAAGATCCGCTAGCACATTGTCGGGTCTGTAATGTGTCTTTTTCCGTCGAAATGCTGCAAGATCCGACTTGCAGCGGTTATGGTGACTTTGGGCAGTGTGTGTTTGGGCTCCTTTTGTGAAAAATCCATAAGAAATAAAAGAAAATAGATGTTTTCTTTGCAAAGATGAGGATTTGGGGCATGCTCGGATACCAAACACAGCCATGTTTTGTGACGTATTTTGCAGAAGCAAGCCGTACGAACGGAAGGGGAGGGGATCGAGGACGCCGGCGTCCTCGCGGGGTGCAGGAGGTTAAAATCATGTAATGAATTATTTTAAAACCAAGTCCATCATGTTGAAGAGTTAACTGTCCTTGTAATCTCATTCACAGTCTAATACAGCTTTAGCACTTTTCCTTTTTCTTGCTTTTTTGTCTTGTTGGATTTTGGCGTGACTCTAATCATAGTCGTCCAGTGTGTTAGTGATTCATTTTTAGGATGTATATTCTTTGTATGTTTCAGTAATCTGAATTTCTGTTCCCAGCTTTAAGTCATCAAGGTGTGTATTAAATATTCAATATTACCGGCACTCCTTCTGTAATTTAACCTCAAACACGTTTTTGCGTTTTCAGTAGTTGGTTCCCCATGAAGGTTTAGTGTAAGAACATTGTGACCTGCTGGCCTCAGAATGTGGTGCAGCTTTAGTTTTTCTGGTGCGTTGATCTTGAACATGTTTTTTCTGCTCTGCTGTCTGGTGTTGGACCACCAGCTGCCTGCAGATGTGCTGAGGCTGAAGGAGCGTTTTGCCGTCACCAGGAGAGAGCTGGCGGTGCATCTCACTACACCTGATGTTGCCCACATCAGACAGAGCTGTGACACTAAGGTAGGAGTCTGACTGGGTCGTGTTTCTCTCCAGTCCTCTTCCTCTTTTTAGAGATAATAAAGAAGTCTTTGAGGGAGGAAGGACTTGTTCTGCTGGCCCTTTAGAACCTCGGATTAACCAACTAATGTGATACAAATAAGGGCTGATAAGTCAGTTTTTTTTGACAAATTGCATTTGTTACATGTTTGTATCAGATTTGATAATATGCATAACCTTGCTTATACGACTGTATTGTGTTTTCCAGGTGCAGCAGTTGATGAAAGCAGCGAGGAGTGGTACCAGGGACGGTTTAGAAAAGACCAAGTTAGCCATGATTCGCAAAGTGTCATTCCTGCAGAGAAAAGACTCCACAGGTGCAGAAACTGGGATGAACTAGTTCACCTATTCTGTTCAGTTTGTGGAGATCAGCCTTATCGTACTTGTCAGTTATACAGTGGGTACGGAAAGTATTCAGACCCCTTTAAATTTTTCACTCTTTGTTTCATTGCAGCCATTTGCTAAAATCAAAAAAGTTCATTTTATTTCTCATTAATGTACACTCAGCACCCCATCTTGACAGAAAAAAACAGAAATATAGAAATTTTTGCAAATTTATTAAAAAAGAAAAACTGAAATATCACATGGTCAAAAGTATTCAGACCCTTTGCTGTGACACTCGTATTTAACTCACATGCTGTCCATTTCTTCTGATCCTCCTTGAGATGGTTCTACTCCTTCATTGGAGTCCAGCTGTGTTTAATTAAACTGATTGGACTTGATTAGGAAAGGCACACACCTGTCTATATAAGACCTTACAGCTCACAGTGCATGTCAGAGCAAATGAGAATCATGAGGTCGAAGGAACTGCCCAAGGAGCTCAGAGACAGAATTGTGGCAAGGCACAGATCTGGCCAATGTTACAAAAGAATTTCTGCAGCACTCAAGGTTCCTAAGAGCACAGTGGCCTCCATAATCCTTAAGTGAAAGTAGTTTGGGACGACCAGAACTCTTCCTAGACCTGGCCGTCCAGCCAAACTGAGCAATCGTGGAAGAAGAGCCTTGGTGAGAGAGGTAAAGAAGAACCCAAAGATCACTGTGGCCCTCCACCAGTCGGGGCTTTATGGCAGAGTGGCCCGACGGAAGCCTCTCCTCAGTGCAAGACATATGAAAGCCCGCATAGAGTTTGCCAAAAAACACATGAAGGACTCCCAGACTATGAGAAATAAGATTCTCTGGTCTGATGAGACCAAGATTGAACTTTTTAGCATTAATTCTAAGCGGTATGTGTGGAGAAAACCAGGCACTGCTCATCACCTGCCCAATACAATCCCAACAGTGAAACATGGTGGTGGCAGCATCATGCTATGGGGGTGTTTTTCAGCTGCAGGGACAGGACGACTGGTTGCAATTGAAGGAAAGATGAATGCGGCCAAGTACAGAGATATCCTGGAAGAAAACCTCTTCCAGAGTGCTCTGGACCTCAGACTGGGCCGAAGGTTCACCTTCCAACAAGACAATGACCCTAAGCACACATCTAAAATAACAAAGGAGTGGCTTCGGAACAACTCTGACCATTCTTGACTGGCCCAGCCAGAGCCCTGACCTAAACCCAATTGAGCATCTCTGGAGACACCTGAAAATGGCTGTCCACCAATGTTCACCATCCAACCTGACGGAACTGGAGAGGATCTGCAAGGAAGAATGGCAGAGGATCCCCAAATCCAGGTGTGAAAAACTTGTTGCATCATTCCCAAGAAGACTCATGGCTGTACTAGCTCAAAAGGGTGCTTCTACTCAATACTGAGCAAAGGGTCTGAATACTTATGACCATGTGATATTTCAGTTTTTCTTTTTTAATAAATTTGCAAAAATTTCTACATTTGTTTTTTTCTGTCAAGATGGGGTGCTGAGTGTACATTGAGATATAAAATTAACTTTTTTGATTTTAGCAAATGGCTGCAATGAAACAAAGTGAAAAATTTAAAGGGGTCTGAATACTTTCCATACCCACTGTAAATATCTGTATCAAAGCTACCAGAACAGATTCGTAAAGGGGTTGTATTTCATTTTGCAGGTGAGGGAAAGGATGATGCAGGTTACCTGGATGTGTCTGTGTGTGAGTTGAAGCACCCTCCACCACAGCTGTGCCCCATGCCAGAGGGGCTCAGCAGTCAGCAGGTGACACTCAAGATGACCAGCTTTAGTTTTTCTGCAGCGTATTTAGAAAGCAGCATCCACGTTTTAGACATGTCACTACAGCTTCACTGCTTCCTATGGTTAAGCTCAGTATCTGTAACATTTTTATTCTCCCTGTTTGTTTGATCCTGTTGTAGTAAGAAGACTGTTTTTAATTAGCTGATAACTCAACACGTCCTCCATGTTTACCTGTTGTCTTGATGAATTCAGTGTAATGTACATTTCCACAGCACTAATTCCATCAGTACAACTACACATGTCATACTCACCACTCTGCTGTTCTCTCTTTCACTTTGTTACAATAATACTGCTTTCATTCACCAATCAATGCTTCTACTTTGCTGTTTTCTCAATTGTTGATAAAGGAAAACTTCACACAAAATGACCAATTGTATATCAATGACTGACCTGTTACCTTGGATTCTTGAGGAAAAACTAGTTTTTCTCTCCGGCCTTTGCTGTGAATGGAGAATCCAGACACGGCAGAACGATCTTGGTGATTGGACGTAAATGGGGGCTGTGATTAACAACAGCAAATAGTAAGGTTTTTGCGAAGATGTATGTGTTTGTGAAGTAGTGAGCATACTGCATACATCCATAGACTGGATAAACGAGACTTGGATTATACTGCACGAGTTGTGTGAGAGTTTGTAAACTGATGTCGTGATATAGTTTTGCTGTTGTCCAAAGCGGCGCCATTTACTTCAATTCATCAAGACGTTTCTCCATTTTTTTTTTTTTTTATTCTTCGTTCAACATGGAGGCATGATAGAAAAGCAAAGTGTCCTTCAGCAGTTCAAGGTTAACCTGGGTGAGTAATAAATATACAAATATTCATTTTGTGGATGAACTATTCCTTTTAAACTTCTATAAGTGGAACTCAACACTTCCTGTAGATGGCATATTATTTAATTGTGAGAAATAAATGAGTGTAAAAAAAGAGACCAAGAGAGCAGCAGAGTGCTGAGTAGGACTCAGTTTCTTCTTCTTGTTCTGATGGAATTAGTGCTTTAGAAATGTACATCATACTGAATTCATTTAGCCATTGCAGTACAGGTAATTCTATGTTGTTTTTAACCAGGCCTTTGTTAGTGGTGTTTGTGCTGACCACAGCAATTATTTGACACACCGTTATTTTAATATCAGCTTTCATTTGATAATTTACAGGATACAATGTGGTACATTGGAAAAACCTCTAACAGTAATTAATTGCAGGTGTTTTTAAAATTCATTGATGTGAATGTTTAAGTTTCTCACTGCCTCCTTCAGGTGGTCAGACGTCTCATCCTCACCTCCATTGTGCAGAGTGAAAGCAACTACCTGGACTCTCTCAAGAGAATCCTCCAGGTGAGTCACGTCCCTCCTCAGGTAACAGGAAGTCACTTTGTTTCTATGGGAGAGAGTGAGAGTGGAACATATTTATGGTCTGTGTTCACTGTTGTGTTGAGAAGATCATAACACCAGAGCATCAGTGGTGACGGAGCAATTCTGTGGCTCTTCACTTTATGACCCATCTCTGCGTTCTGTTTTCCGCTCGCATTACCATTGTTATGCCGATGACACCCAGCTGGTCTTGTCATTTCCCCCCGGTGACACTCAAGTGGAGGCACGCACCGCTGCGTGCTTGGCTGACATCTCGAAGTGGATGACGACACAGCACCTCAAGCTGAACCTGGACAAAACCGAGCTACTGTTCCTCCCGGGGAAGGGCTGCCCGCTCCGAGACCTGTCCATCACCATTAATGATACCGTGGTGACGCCAACTCGGACTGCGAGGAAGCTGGGTGTGACCCTGGACGACCAACTGTCCGTCCATCCATCCATTTTCCTCCGCTTATCCGGGGTCGGGTCGCGGTAGCAGCAGGCCAAGCAGGCTGACCCAGACTTCCCTCTCACCAGCAACATGTTCCAGCTCATTCTGGGGGATCCCGAGGCGTTCCCAGGCCAGCTGGGAGATGTAATCCCTCCAGCCCGTTCTGGGTCTTCCCCGGGGTCTCTTCCCAGTTGGACGTGCCTGGAA
>NW_022282213.1:0-8154 GCF_004355925.1 Anarrhichthys ocellatus
TATTATAAGATTGTTATGGTTTTATTTTGACTTTCTGTTTGTTGATGAAACTTCACAATAAAAACGTTTCAGACGATAAAGACAAACAGGATTCACTTCAAAATAAAATACACGAGTCGAGAGTTAAATTAAGGTTCAAAACATTAGTTTTTATATCTAGGCATTTAATGTGAAAGAACAACAGGAAGTGACGTACCAGCAGCCACAGGGGCATGACCTCCTCCTCTCTCTCCACTGGGGGGCGCCGCTCTGCCGGGTCCACCTGCCGGCAGGACACCAGCATCGGCCACAGGACCCGCTGATACCTGAAGGCCTGCAGAGGACATCAGGTCACATTGAGTCCAGCAGAGACCAATATAGACCAGCAGAGACCAATATAGACCAGCAGAGACCAATATAGACCAGCAGAGTCCAGTAGTGTGAGCGTTACCTTGACGATGTTGTCCGGTGAACCAGGTCTACAGCACTGCAGGATTCTCCGGCGGACCTGGACCAGAGTCTTCCTCACCAGTAACTGAGACACCAGCTTAGCGGGGTCACGTGAGCCCTCCATGTTCCTGAGGCCCAGAACCAGGAGGCTGAGGACACACACACACAAACACACATGGTCAATACATCTATGCTGCTCTCACTCACTGGTGACTCCGCTAGTCACACGTCGATGTGTCCTTGAGCAACACACTTAACCCCAAAACTGCTCCCGTAGTTGTGTCTACGGTGTAGAATGTGATAGAATCTGAATTGTAAGTTGCGTTGGATAAAAGCGTCTGCTAAATGACCGTAATCTAATGTAATCAGAATCAGAACCGTTTATTTCCAAGGAAGTTTACACCTACAAGGAATTTGTCGTGGCGGGTGGTGCGTAACATTTAACAACAGACAATAACATTAAACTATCACAATCAGCACAGTGCAAGAAATAGAAACATATTAAAATTTACAATAAAATATAAGATATAGAATAAAGTGCACAACAAAACAGATAACAGGACTGTAAAACAAGTGAAGTGTAAGTGAAAAGTTAAAAGTGATGAGTGTGTTTAAATAAAGAAACAGGGATGTGCAGGGGAGAGACCAGAAGGAAATGTCCTGGGGATGACAGAGTCAGTGGGGGACCCGGGCTTTGTTGATGAGCCCGACTGACGATGGGAAGAAACTGTTTGTGTGTCGTGAGGTCTTGGTCCTGACCGCAGCCTCCTGCCAGATGGAAGGGGTTCAAACAGATCATGTCCAGAGTGAGAGGGGTCGGCTACAATCTTTCGTGCTCGCTTCAGGGTCCTTGAAGCGAACAGGTCCTGGAGGGATGGCAGATTGCAGCCAATCACCCTCTCAGCAGAGCGAATGATGCGCTGCAGTCTGCCCTTGTCCTTGGCAGTGGCTGCAGCTTACCAGACCGTGATGGAGGAGCAGAGGATGGACTCAATGATGTCTGTGTAGAAGTGCACCATCATTGTCTTTGGCAGGTTGAATTTCTTTCGCTGCCTCAGGAAGTACATCCTCTGCTGAGCCTTCTTGGTGATGGAGCTGATGTTCAGCTCCCACTTGAGGTCCTGGGATATGATGGAGCCCAGGAAGAGGAAGGACTCCACAGCGTCGACGGGGGAGTCACACACAGTGATGGGGTCTGGTGGGGCTGCATTCTTCCTGAAATCCACAACCATCTCCACTGTCTTTAGAGCGTTGAGCTCTAGGTTGTTCAGACTGCACCAGGTCACCAGATGGTCAGTCTCCCACCTGTAGGCGGACTCATCCCCACCAGAGATGAGTCCAATGAGGGTTGTGTCATCCGTGAACTTCAGGAGCTTGACGGACTGGTGGCTGGAGGTGCAGCTGTTGGTGTACAGGGAGAAGAGCAGAGGGTCCGGGAGGCTGAGATGTGCTTTCCCAGCTTCACGTGCTGCTTCCTGTCAGACAGGAAGTCTGTGATCCACTTGCAGGTGGAGTCGGGCACGTGCAGCTGGGAGAGCTTGTCCTGCAGCAGAGACGGGATGATGGTGTTGAAGGCAGAGCTGAAGTCCACAAACAGGATCCTGGTGTAGGTTCCTGGGGAGTCCAGATGCTAGAGGATGAAGTGAAGGGCCAAGTTGACTGCATCGTCTACAGACCTGTTGGCTCTGTAGGCGAACTGCAGGAGGTCCAGGAGTGGGTCAGTGAGGGT
This sequence comes from Anarrhichthys ocellatus, assembly GCF_004355925.1. Lineage (NCBI taxonomy): Eukaryota > Metazoa > Chordata > Actinopteri > Perciformes > Anarhichadidae > Anarrhichthys > Anarrhichthys ocellatus. The sequence goes on from NW_022282213.1 coordinate 2,159, forward strand.
TTTTAGGTGGGGCAGGACAAGGCGCTCAAAAGACTTCATGACCACAGAGGTCAGGGCTACGGGCCTGTAGTCATTAAGTCCTGTGATCCTTGGTTTTTTGGGGACGGGGATGATGGTGGAGGCCTTGAAGCAGGCTAGTACGTGGCATGTCTCCAGGGAGGTGTTGAAAATGTCTGAACACCGGAGACTGCTGATCAGCACAATGCTTCAGGGTGGAGGGGGAGACCGAGTCTGGGCCGCCTGCTTTGCGGGGGTTCTGTTTTTTAAAAAGCCTATTTACATCTCTCTCCAGAATAGAGAGAGTCGTCACTGGGGAGGGGGGTGGGGGGGCGCTGGGATGTGTGATACAGAGGCATGAGCCCCTGCTGAGCTGGGGGAGGGGGGTCTGGTGGTCTGGGGCTGGTTGATGGGGCTGTGGGGGATGGAGTCAGGACTGTCCCATTGTCTTTCGAATATGCAGTAGAACTCATTCAGCTCGTCTGCCAGGCGGAGGTCGTTCATGGAGTGGGGGGGGTTTTAGGTTTTTAAATTGGTGATCTGCCTGAGACCTCTCCAGACAGAAGCAGAGTCATTGGCTGAGAGCTGGTGTTGCAGTTTCTCGGAGTACAGTCGTTTAGCGTCTCTCACCGCCTTACTAAACCTGTACTTTGACTCTTTGTACAAGTCCTTGTCCTCACTCCTAAAAACCTGATCTTTCTGCAGCCTTAGCTGTCTGAGTTCCGCTGTAAACCAGGGTTTGTCGTTGTTGTAACTCACCTGGTGCTTGATGGAACACAGCTGTCCTCACAGAAGCTGATATATGAAGTCACAGCCTCTGTGTACTCATCCAGACTGTTGGTAGCAGTCCTGAAGACATCCCAGTCTGTACAGTCCAAACACGCCCTAAGGTCCTCCAGAGCCTCACTGGTCCACTTCTTGAATTTCCTCACCACTGGTTTACAGAGCTTTAGTTTCTGCCTGTAAGCAGGAATCAGATGGACCATGACGTGGTCCGAGTGTCCCAGTGCAGCACGGGGGACGGCGTGATAGGCCCCGCTGATTGTGGTGTAGCAGTGATCTAATGTTCTCCTCTCTGGTTGGACATTTAATAACCTGTCTGTATTTGGGGAGTTCATGGCTGAGGTTTCCTTTGTTAAAGTCACCAAGGACAATAACGAGAGAGTCCGGGTTGGTCCGCTCCACACACCGTATCTGATCGGCGAGTGTCCGCTGTGCCTCCAGCACGTTGCTCTGCGGCGGCATGTAAACACCGACCAGAATGAATGAGGCGAACCCACGTGGGACTAAAATGGTTTACAGTTTATAATGAAGGATTCCAGATCAGGAGAACAGTGCTGTAGAATCACTGTCACATCGTTACACCAGACACTGTTGGAGTAGAAACAGATTCCTCCACCCTTCGATTTGCCGGAGAGCTCCGTGTCGCGGCCCGCTCTCAACAGCTGGAAGCCAGTCAGCTGGAGCGCAGAGTCCGGTATGGATCCACAGAGCCAGGTCTCAGTGAAGCACAGAACGGAGGATGAAGAAAAGTCTCTGTCTCTCCCCACCAGTAGCTGAAGTTTGTCCAGTTGGTTGCACAGTGAGCGGACGTTTGAGAGAAATATGCCTGGCAGCGGTGTGTGGAATCCACGAGAGCGAAGACGGACAAGCGCACTGGCCCGTTTCCCTCTCCTACGGGCTTCACTGCATGAGTTAAGGTGAGCGCACCTTTGACGAGAATGTCCAGTACTTCCACAGAGGTTAACAAAAAAGTTGGAAGTAAGTCCGCTGGAGTTGTTCCCCTGATGTTTATGAGCTCATCTCTGGTGAAAGAGCTCCAGGTATCGCAGCAGAAAACTGAATTAACGACGAAACAACACAAAACAATGAGCACCAACACGCCGAGGCAGCCGTCCGCGACGCCATCTTGATGTAAATGCGGTGGATCTGAGGTTGCACTTGGGAGCGTGTCGATGCAGGAGGTCTAAAGGTATGAAGGGGTTCAGGGTTGTGGAGGGCTTTGTATGTAATGAGGAGGATCCTGAACTGGATTCTTTGCTGTATGGGGGAGCCAGTGGAGGTTCTGAAGGACTGGGCTGATGTGGTCCCTGGAGTGGGAGAGCAGACGGGCAGCAGAGTTCTGGATGTATTGTAGTTTGTTGATGATTGTGGTGGATGTGCCGTACAGGATGATGTTGCAGTCGTCCAGTCCAGAGGTGATGAAGGCGAGGATGAGGAGGAGAGGGAGCTTCGAAGACGGGCGATGTTTTTGAGATGAAAGAAGGCGGTTTTTGTGATGTGATTGACGTGACGTTCAAAGGAGAGAGTTTGATCGAAAATGATCCCATGGTTTCAGACGTGTGGAAGCAGGAACAGTGGTGCCATCGATGCAGAGGGAGACGTGGTGGGATTTGTTTAGTGATTTGGGTTCGATGATGAGGACTTCAGCTTTGTCGCTGTTGAGTTAGAGGAAGCTGGCTTGCATCCAGGTTTTTATATCTGTGAGTCAGTTGGTGACGATGGAGTGGGTGGTGGGGGTGATGGATTTGGTGGAGATGTAGAGCTGGGTGTCGTCAGGAGCCGAGGAAAGCTGGGGCTCGGTGGGAACAGGAGCAGCAGTCGGCCGGACCTGCGACAGGACAGGGAAAACATACAAAGGCTGGAAGTGAAGTTAACACGGGACACAAGAGGTAGGGAACTTCAAAATAAAACAGGAAACCAACTAAACAAAATCCAAGAACGTGACAAAATGAGAGGTTTTCTAAAGGGCCTCTGGTGCTCGGGAACACTACCACAGGGACCGCCAAAAACGACACAACATGAAAGTTCCCCGGAGTAACTAAATACAAGAGAGCACTAAAGTACAAAGGACAATGAACATAATATGAAGACGGAATGAAAACATAAAAATAAAAGATATATTAGACACAAATTAACATAATTTCAAGGCAACTTAAATTTCCATAAAACTAATGATAACTGATAGTCAGCTTTATTATTCTCCTGTTTACATGATTCATGAACCATCCATCCATCCATCCATTTTCCACCGCTTATCCGGGGTCGGGTCGCGATGGCAGCAGGTCAAGCAGGCCGACCCAGACCTCCCTCTCACCGGCAACATGTTCCAGCTCATTCTGGGGGATCCCGAGGCGTTCCCAGGCCAGCTGGGAGATGTAATCTCTCCAGCGTGTTCTGGGTCTTCCCCGGGGTCTCTTCCCCGTTGGACGTGCCTGGAAAACCTCCAGTGGGAGGGGTCCAGGAGGCATCCTAATTAGATGCCCGAACCACCTCAGCTGACTCCTTTCGACGCGAAGGAGTAGCGGCTCTACTCCAAGCTCCCTCCTGATGACCGAGCTCCTTAGCCTATCTCTAAGGCTGAGCCCGGCCACCCTACGGAGGAAACTCATTTCGGCCGCTTGTAGCCGCGACCTTGTCCTTTCGGTCACGACCCAGAGTTCGTGACCATAGGTGAGGGTAGGAACGTAGACCGTGTGGTAAATTGAGAGCTTTGCCTTCCGGCTCAGCTCCCTCTTCACCAAGACGGTCCGGTGCAGCGCCTGCTTTACTGCTGCAGCCGCACCGATCCGTCTGTCGATCTCCCGCTCCATCTTACCCTCACTCGTGAACAAGACCCCGAGATACTTGAACTCCTTCGCTTGAGGTAGGCACTCCGTCCCCACCTGGAGGGAGCAATCCACCGGTTTCCGGCAGAGAACCATGGCCTCAGATTTGGAGGTGCTAACTCTCATCCCCGCCGCTTCACACTCGGCTGCAAACCGCCCCAGTGAATGCTGGAGGTCACGATCCGAGGAGGCTAACAGGACCACATCATCTGCAAATAGCAGAGAAGCGATCCCGAGACCCCCGAGACTGACGTTCTCCGCCCCCAGGCTGCGCCTAGATATCCTGTCCATGAAAATCACGAACAGGACCGGTGACAAAGGGCAGCCCTGGCGGAGGCCAACACCCACCGGGAACGTGTCTGACTTATTGCCGAGAATGCGGACACAGCTCCTACTGCAGTCGTACAGAGACCGGATCGCCCGTTGTAACGGGTCCGGCACCCCATACTCCCGCAGCACCCCCCACAAGACCCCCCCGAGGGACCCGGTCGAAAGCCTTCTCCAAGTCCACAAAGCACATGTAGACTGGTTGGGCAAACTCCCAGAACCCCTCCAGTAGTCTTGCGAGGGTAAAGAGCTGGTCCACTGTTCCACGGCCGGGACGGAATCCGCACTGCTCCTCTTGAATCTGAGGTTCGACAAGCGGTCGGAGCCTCCTTTCCAGCACCCTGGCATAAGCCTTCCCCGGGAGGCTGAGTAGTGTGATACCCCGGTAATTCGAGCACACTCTCCGGTCCCCCTTTTTGAAGATGGGAACCACCACCCCGGTCTGCCATTCCATGGGCACTGATCCCGACCCCCATGCGACATTGAAGAGGCGTGTCAGCCAGGACAGCCCAACCATGTCCAGCGCCTTCAGCATCTCAGGGCGGATCTCATCCACCCCCGGCGCCTTGCCACCAAGGAGCTTTTTGACTACCTCAGCGACCTCTGCCAGGGATATGAGTGAGCCTCCCCCTAGGTCCTCAGGCGCTGCCTCCTCTGCAGAGGACATGTTGGTCGGGTTTAGGAGTGCAGGTAAAGTTGTTGTCTAATAAACACACAAGTACTGTTCTTAAGTAGTATTTCCATGTTCTGCTACTTCTCACAGGTAAACACTTTATTTGTTTTATTGCTCCACATTTATCTGACAGTTTAGTAACTTTACAAATTAATTAAAACAAAATATAAATGTGTTTATTATAGATTCAAGGTTCAGCAGTATATAAAGTTATTAAAATGAGCTCCACACATCTTCAATAATTATAATACAATAAAACAGTCTTCATAATGAGAGATTTATGTAGTATATTTGGATGATGATATATTATTGTATTTTAATTTGATTTTCAATGACTTACTGGTAACAGAGTATTTGTACGATATAATATAATATATATAATAATAATATAATTTAATGTAATAATATAATATATATATATATTTGTACTACTAACATTACTTTAACCTGAGTAAACATCTGATTCCTATTAATTAATTTATTTTATGTGACAATAATTGAATGTCTTAATTAAATATAGTTTATATGTGAACACTGTCAACGATTTGATGCTAGCTAGTTTGTTAGCTAACAAGCACGTGACTACGTAGTTAATGCTAACGTGTATTTCTGGATAAACACGATAAACTTCAGCTGACATCTCTTGAGGGTTGTGTTTATAATTATTGAATGCTAAATGTAACGATCGGCTGTCCCTTCTGAGGCTAAAAGCTAAAGCTAGCAGTTAGCTAGCTTATTGTTAAATTTCACTTCAAAGTAAGTAGCATTATAAGCTAATCACCGGGTTATGCTAGCTTGGTAGTTAGCATTGTTGTAGCTGCCTGTTGACGTTAATATACTTTAATAGTAGTTTATGTCCAACGACGTAAACGAGGTGATCGTAGTTTTATGACGTAATTAATCCACTAAAGTGAGCTAATGTTAGCAGAAAAGCTAAATGATGGCGTTAGCTGCTAAAAAAAACAACAAATGTGTTAACGTGATTTTTAACGATTTTAATAACTTTTAACCGAGTGCTCGGATTATTTACGCTGTCGTGTAAACGTTTGAATCACATTTAGTGAGCGTACAACGTTAAATCGCTTTAAATAAACCACGTTTAACCAAGTTAGCAAGCTAATCACCGTTAGCATGGGGATGTTAGGTTAAATTCACCATTAACGCTCCGCTGGATTACGTTTTATGGCATTTATACGAAGACGAAGTCGTCTTCTACGTTTGTCCTCTTAAACGCGAGGGTGAATTTAATTATAAATAATTAAAAAAATATATTATGAACGTTTTTGCAGATATCCCTCCGCCTTCGTTTCATTACTACTCCCAGTAAGAGGAGCGGAGCGGCGGAGGGATACAGTTACAGAAAATAGACCCAAACGGTGCTCGGTGCCCAA
>NW_022282214.1:0-2757 GCF_004355925.1 Anarrhichthys ocellatus
AGAGGAGTCGCCCCCTGGTGGCCACTAGAGAGAATGCAGCTTTAACAACATTAAGTGTGTTATCGTCTGCAGCTGCTGGTGAGGCCGATGATGATGGTGTGAAGATGGAGGCTCCTGAATACCTGGACCTGGATGAGATCGACTTCTCTGATGATTCAGTGGTCAGTCGTCATTTAAACATGAATATTAGATTCTAGCCATCATGGAGGAGGAAGTAGAGTTTTAGTTTCAGTCTGTACTTAAAGTAAAACAACTCAAATCTAAATATAACTTCATCTCTCTCTCTGCAGTATTCTGTGACGTCTCTGAAGAGCATCCCAGAGTTGTCCAGGAGGAGTGATGGCCCGGCCGAGGACAGACCAGGTAACCACGTCTTATTGTGAAAGGGTTTTAATTTCACCTTTTATGTAACCAGGAGGAAAAAAGACTCACTGAGATTAAAAAAATGTATTTTTTCAACAGCTGACCAAAAAAAATGTAAAATCAAACATATAATCAATTTAAAATAGAATAAAATAAAATTACAGAATTATTAGACATCAAAAAACTTTCTTTAACTCCTTTTTTAGTAGGATGTAGTTCAGAAGGAAGCAATCTTAAGGTCTTAAGGCCTACGGTTCAATAAAACGTTTTATATAGATTTAAAGACTAGCAGGATCCTGTTGAGCCAGTCTGTCTGCTAAACTGTTGTATCGTCTAAAGATACCGTGAGTTATTTTATCGAGTTTCCTTTTACTGAATTTGAGTTACAGTGTATATTGTCTAAGGCTTTTATTGTGAAAGGTCAGAACAGAAGGAGTGGATATCTGGTCTGAGATGTCTGTTGTCAAGGTTGAAAGTATCAATAAAGTTTTATGTATTGGTTCAGAACAAAGAGCCTTTGTGTTGTTGTTGTAAACTTATTGATTATATGTCCAACGTGATTGGTTGATGCTTTTATTAGCGGAGAGAAAGCTCAGAAAACAAACGACTAAAACTGAAGTATTTTAAAAGTAAGACCAGAATCACCTGTTGTCCCGCCTCCTCTTCCTGCAGCTCCGGCCATCAACTGGAGTCGCAGCGTCTCCTCCCTCGGCGGCGGCGGTGGGATCAAACCCACGGGGCTCACCGAGGCTCACGGTAACAAGTTCCGACCCGTGAAGAGGGTCTCGCCTCTCAAGCACCAGCCGGAGACCACCGACTCGGACTCGGACGGTAAAGTCCAGGTGGAGCTGGTGGAGGAGGCCGGTAAGGATGAGCCCGACTCGGACAAACCAACCCAGGCCTCCAGCTCCAAGGAGGCCAAGGGGCCGAGCGCTGGTGGAGGAGGAGGAGGAGGGAACAACCCCCAGGCTCTGTTCGGGGAGCTGGAGCACTACGATCTGGACATGGACGAGATCCTGGACGTGCCGTACATCAAGTCCAGCCAGCAGATGTCCACGCTGCCCCGCGTCGCCCACGACAAGCGCTCGGTGACGGGGAGCAACCTGGGCGGAGGAGGAGGAGGAGGAGGCTCCAGCAACCTAGGAGGAGGAGGCACCCTGGAGAGGAGCCGAGGAGGAGGAGGAGGGATGAAGAGCTTGGCGTTGCCCCACGGAGAGCCTCTGAGCCTGGGCAGCAGCAGCAGCAGCTCACAGACTCAGGTACTCTTTAAGACTCTTAATCTGAAAAGGAAATATACATCTGGCCTTCAGAGTAAAAGCATGACATTTGTAATTCTGTTGACACATTTAATTTGTACATTTCAAACACGTTTGGTAAAAAAGGATTCACACAATGAGTTCTGGTGATGAACACTGAATGTAAACATAACTTTTGTTTCCAGTAAACGTGTTCTCAGGATTCCTTCAGGTTTCATCACGTCGTGTGATTCATGTAATCTTTGTTATAATGAATCTTTCAATCATCGATGATGTGTTTCCTGCAGTACTGCGTTCTGTCTCCGGTGAAGTGGTCCGACCTCAGGAAGTCGAAGTCCATGGATCCAGACCTGCACCTCCTCCACCGCCCACCAGCAGGAGGAGGCTTCCAGTCAGAGCTGCTCTCATCGGGACTCCTCAGCTGCTCCTCCTCCCTCTCCTCCTTCTCTGATGCAGGTAGGACCTGTGTGTGTGTGTGTGTGTGTGTGTGTGTGTGTGTGTGTGTGTGTGTGTGTGTGTTTCACTTCATGATTTAACTTGTTTAAACTACTTCCAGACAAGCTGCTGTCGGCTCGGGTCTACCCAGACTCTCAGAGCCAGAGGCCGGGTGTGGAGCCTCCAGGAGGCCCGGGCATGAAGTTCCCCAAGCCGGGCAGGCAGGACGCCTCCAAGCCCTGGGCGTCTGGACCACCAGGAGGAGGAGGAGGAGGCAGCAGCGTTGGTCTGCCGAGGGGGTTCGGAGGAGGAGGACCAGGAGGGGAGGTGGACGAGGAGACCAAGAAGAACCAGAACATCATCAACATTGTCAGAGAGGGACAGATCTCTCTGCTGGTGAGTGGGAGGTCCTCACCTTCACATTTGATGTTTGTTTGTTTGTTCCTCTTCTTCACCTCGTCGTCGTCCTCCTGCAGCCTCATCTGGCGGCTGACAACCTGGAGCTGATCCTAGACCAGGACGGGAACAACCTGCTGCACGTCTCAGCCTGTCAGGGTCACGCTGACTGTCTGCAGCACCTCACCTCTCTGATGGGGGAGGACAGCCTGAACGAACGCAACAACCAGCAGCTCACCCCCGCTGGGCTGGGAGTCAAGGTGTGTGTGTGTGTGTGTGTGTGTGTGTGTGTGTGTGTGTGTGTGTG
>NW_022282214.1:2767-8140 GCF_004355925.1 Anarrhichthys ocellatus
TGTGTGTGTGTGTGTGTGTGTGTGTGTGTGTGTGTGTGTGTGTGTGTTTTTACTACCAACATGACAACATGAAATTTTATTTTTCCTGAAATACAGTTTGAGGCAGCATTTTTAAATTAATTATTTGATATTTCTTATTATTGTTTGTATTTAATTTTATTCCATTTAATTTTATTATTTTTATTCTATTGACAGACTGAGTGACTTCTTGATTTAACATCAAATGGCCGATAACTTTAACCAGAATGATGCTTTTATTTTGAAGCCGGTTCTTTCACGCTCTTACCGTAATGCCTAGTAGAAACGTGCACCACAAACCGTTTGTTTGGTTGTGACCGTCTTTTTCTTAGTTCAGGCTGTCGTCTTCCATCACTGATGTTTATCGTGTCATCCTCAACCTTATTTCAGCCTTATTTACCTTATTTTATCTGCTTAATTTAATCCTCCATCGGGCACCTGCTCAGAACAGAAAACATGGGTCAGGACGTGCAGACGTTTGATTGGCTGTTGGCAGCCAGTCAGTGAGGTCATTGACATCAGCGTTGTTGGCAGCGGGACGTTCACCAGTCGGTCCTGTTGTGTTTGTGCTGCTGTGGAAACCAGGCTGTTGATTGGCTGCCAGACAGGAAGTGTGTTATCTGGAGACAAGCCGGGCAGCTGAGTCCTGATTGGCTCTTATCAACAGGCCTCTTGTTTATTCACTCAGTGCGTGTGCGTGTGCGTGTGTGTGTTACAGAACGGTCATCTGGAGTGTGTGAGGTGGATGGTGAGTGAGACGGAGGCCATCGCTGAGCTGAGCTGCACCAGAGAACATCCCAGTCTGATCCACTACGCTGCTCGCTATGGACAGGTAACACACACTTTAACATGTTTCACACACGCACAGACGTTAACATGTTTCACACACGCACACATTGACAGGTCTCTACCAGAGACGTATACGCCGTCTCTACGTCGCTCCTCCTCAGTCCAGATATGGTCACTTCCTGTTCAGTTGTTGTGAAACACAACATCTCTGTGATTTGAAGTGTGGTTGTTTGACTTCAGGGTAAAACGTCTCCGTCTCTCTGCAGGAGAAGGTGCTGCTGTGGTTGCTTCAGTTCATGCAGGAACAGGCGATCTCTCTGGACGAAGTCGACCAGAACGGAAACACAGCGGTCCACGTGGCGGCTCAGTACGGACACCTCACCTGTATACAGGTGAGTGACTCTAAACCTGCTGCTTAATGTAAACCTTTTAGTTTACTTGGCTCTGCTCCCACTTATCGTGACGGAGATTTAGTTTATTGTAACAATGTGAGGCTCATGTTTCCTGCAGAATGTTTTTAATCCTCAGGCGGATGTTATCAGTCCCGTCTGCTTCCTGTTGGCTCGCCGGGCCGACAATCGGTTCATTATTTCAATAAAAGCAGTTCCTTCTCAGCAGGGATCTGTGCTGTGAGTTTAAAGCTCTTTCTCTCGTGTCTTAGACTCTGGTGGAGTACGGCTCCAACGTGACGGTGCAGAACCAGCAGGGGGAGCGGCCTTCCCAGAGTGCCGAGCGGCAGGGACACACCACCTGCGCTCGCTACCTGGTGGTCGTGGAGACCTGCATGTCGCTGGCCTCGCAGGTCGTTAAGCTCACCAAACAGCTCAACGAGTAAGTTACTGTAGTTCTTACACTTATCAGCAGTGTTTCACCATCTCTCCATTGTTCCCGTTAAAAGATTTAACTAACTGAAGCTCTGGTCATACGGTGAGAAGCAGCTGTAGATAATCACGTATGCTTTCATTTCTTTAAACAGATTTAATTCAGCTATTAGACGGTTTTTAATCAAACTTGATTTACATCCAAGTTTGTTGGCAGAATGAATGACGTCAGGAGCAGACGTCTAAGACCCGCTTTTAAACCCCAAAGTCTTGCTCTTCACTCCCTGATTGTACACACGCACCGCATGATTCTTTGACGTCGTGTCAGCTAGTGAAGACGACGTAAAGTTTACAATTTCTCACAACTGTAAGTCCAAAATAATCCATAGAGGAACAACCTTTAAAAACATTTGGAACAACTGGAAAAAAAACTGTTTGTCAGAATCCACACGTCAGGCTTTCAAAGATTTGTAAATGCAGCGCTGCTTGAGGCTCAAATAAACCGATTTAGTTGTGAATGAATTGCAATAAACGGATCAAAAGGATGCAGAAACAATGACATAACGATGCCGATTGGTAAAAGGTTTGGATTCATGCTAACGCTATGCTAATGTCGTAGCTGCTCCATCAATCGTTAACGCTGTTGTTTGTCACGCAGACAGGCAGCAGAGAGGACGACTCTACAGAAACAGATGCAGAGACTGATGGACCCCAACAAGGCTGAGGGGACACCTTCCAGATCCCCCAGGTAGCACGCATACACACACACACACACACACAGAAACTCTCTATCCTGTTTTTAACTACATTTCCCATGAGTCTGGAGTTCATATAGTTCTGTAACGTTTGAAATGTGGATATTTTTGCACCACGATCATCTATTGTGACGCCTAGTCAGAGTTTCTCCTCCTTGTTGTCACGTGACTGTTGGTCTCAGATGAATCAATCATGACTTCATAGTGTCTCTGAGGAACTCACAGTTTAATGTTTTTACACACTCTGGTTAAAGTGAACACTTTATTAGAGGAGAGACTTATAATGAGAACATAAAGAATAAAATGTTTTCATGAAATATCACAACTTTACGCTTTGATTCGGTTTCTTTTTCATGACGGAAGCGTTTGTAACACATGATGTGTTCAAGGACCGTCGGAAAGATGAACATCTGACGACAATGACCTCCCAGCTGTGTAGTTTTGGCCGTTTATAGAAAACATGCTTTTCCATCCCAACGGAGGGTTTTTGGGGTTCAGAAGGTTTAAATTCAATCACCTGAACCAGCTGTCAGACCATAACCGTGTACAAGTACGGTACCAGTACTACAGCAGCTTTAAAACATTATTTAATACAATACTTTTAACTGTATTCAAGACTCCTTCAGAGCAGTTTAACTTCACTTTTACCCAATCAAAAACGTTAGTTCTCTCTGTAAAAGCCTGTTCTACTATTATAAACAGTAGTATTATTATGTAGTTTGTAGTTTGTTTGTTATTAATAGCGTCCACGTAGAACATGTAGAAGTAAAGGCTCGTGTCTGTCTGTCTCTCTGGACTCCAGCTCCCATCAGCCCTCGGGGGAGGCGTGGCCAGAGATGATGTTGACGGCGGAGGAGACTCCAGGCGACGGCTGGTTGGTCCGTCAGGGAGGGGTGGGCCCGACAGGCAGACCGGGGCCCTCGGGGGCCTCAGCTGCCTCGGGGCCCTCGGGGGCCCGCAGGACGGGGCTGGTGGAGCGGAGGGAGCTCAAACTGGCGAGACTCAAGCAGATCATGCAGCGCTCGCTCAGCGAATCGGATTCGGACGGGTATCCACCGGAGGAAGGTAAAAACCCAGGAGCCTCGGCCTCCAGCACGCTGCGCCCTGATAGGCCGTCCCACCTGCCAATCACAGAGGAGGAGCCGGAGTCAAACCACCTCAACCTGATGAGGAAGACCCTCCCCTCCTCGTCCTCCTCTTCCACAGCCGAGAGGAAGCTGGCGTTTTCTCTGAGCGCGTCGAAGTCGGCGGACAGCATCGGTCACAACCCCTCCCCCACCTCCAGCGACCCGGAGGCGGCCGACGGTACAACGCCGGACGACCTCCTCGACGGAGCCCAGAAAGCCGCCGCCACGAGCCCCAAGAGCGCCCTGAAGTCTCCGTCGTCCCGCAGGAAGACGTCCCAGAACCTCAAACTGAGGGTCACCTTCGACGAGCAGGTGCACAAGAGCTCCAGTCAGGAGGCGGAGCCGAGCAAAGAAAGGCATCATGGGAAGGAGAAGGAGAGGACTCCGACGGGGAGCGGCGAGAGCAAGCGTCCGTTCGGGGCGTTCCGCTCCATCATGGAGACGCTGAGCGGAAACACGAACCACAACAACAACAGTCAGCCGGCCTCCACCTGTCACAACTCACCTGGCAGGAAGTCAGAGAGCAGAGGGGCGGGAGGGGGCGGGGCCAAGGTGAAGAGCAAAACCAGTAACGTTTAATCAAACCAGAGACGACTGGAGGACACGGAGCAAACGGAGACGCAGGATACATGAGCAACTCATATTTACATGGTAGCAGAGGAACCTTCATGGAGGACGAACGAATATTTAAACAAATCCATAAAATATAAACAAACAGACTAAACACTGTGGTCAGGTGTGTTCTACCGCCAAGACTCAATTAATCACGTTTTATTTATTTACACCCTTCAAACTAATCAAAGCTTCACAAATGATTGACCAGACGAAGAGACCAATCTACCAAATTAAGTTATTTAAATAAACATAAATAAATAAATTGATCATTATGAAAATAAGTAAAATTAGGGCGTAATAAAATAAAAATAAAACTATAGCATAAAAACACGTAATTGTAATGTTATTAAAAACACTACGTAGAAGCCAGACTGAATAGATTAGTTTTTAGTTTCTGTTTCAAAATATAAATATTTTCGGCTCCTCCTGGAAGTCGTCACGACTAAAATCATCGTCACTAAATTAAAAAGAGAAGAAGAAGTCTGGTGTAAAAATGAACAAGTCTCAGTTTAATGAGTTTAAGATAACCGTGATATGTTCTCTCCTTTATGTCGTAGTTAATACTCCGGCTGCACAGCTTTGATTTGTATTAATTGTTTTCTTTTGTAGCGTTTTAATCGTTATAAAAGCGTCTCTTTGTGTTTCTCTACTCCGACTTTGTTTTTTGCTACATTTCATAAATGATCTTAAAACTGAATGAAAAGACGACATTTGTTACGTGTGTCGGAGCCAAAAACACCAACACAGCCTTCACTCTCCGGTGACCACTTTAACTCTAATTAAATTTAACTTTCCTCCACTTCTGTTGTTGAGCCATAAAGCTTCTCATGTTTCTGCGTCTGATGTTTGAACGACTGAAACATGAACTCTGTTCAATGGTTCACAAACATGAACCACTGAGTGTTCAAAGAATCGTTTTCTATCCACCAACTGAAGGAAACGTTTGTTCCTGAAGAAACTTCACATAATTCGTAGCTTTTCACCTTTTCTATTAGTTTTTATCATATTACGTTTGTTTATTTAGTCTCTGCCACTTTGTTACTGAACTCCACTAAAGATGAAGTATTAATATTTATGTTTATGCACAGTTTCATGATTAAAAAGTGGTTAAAACTCACGCACGTGGTTAACGTGCACCAGCACAACAGATCGTTTTAAACCACTGTGTGTATGTATGTATGTATGTATGTATGTATATATATATTAATATTAATATTAATATTAAAATATATATATATATATATATAA
>NW_022282215.1:0-8787 GCF_004355925.1 Anarrhichthys ocellatus
CAGAGAACATCACTGCACGAGGACTGGAATCCATCCCCAACTTCTACTACAGAGATGATGGCCTGAAGCTGTGGAACATCATCAACAGGTTATCTTTCAATAAATATCACATCTGTCCAGACCGATTTATTCTACAAGCAACAGCTGAGAGTCTTTCAGTCTTGTTCACATACAAACATTTTAAATCTAATTATTTTGTGTTCACTAGGTTTGTGAAGGCAGTAGTGGAGTACTACTATCCCTCAGACAGTGATGTACGTAAAGACACCGAGCTGCAGGAATGGATCAGTGAGATATTCACACATGGCTTCTTAGGAAACACAGCCTCAGGTATTTAACCCATGCTGTGACGTCATTTGTAAACACAAGATATATAAAATCTTAATAGTAGCCTTTAATATTTAACGAAGATAAGGATTGCCAATAATTAACTCACAGTAATTGTGCTACCAACAGGGTTTCCAGCAAGCTTTCATACTGTCGAGGAGGTGATCAAATTCATCACCATGCTGATCTTCACAGTGACGGGTCAACATGCTGCTGTAAACAATGGACAGGTAATTAGTTGGGACAATGGAATATGTATTGATGTTTGATCAAGTATAAGTTTGTTTTAACAATTCAAATGTATGAACATTTGGCAGGTCTGCAATCTGGTTATTATTCATTCCATTTCTTTCTTTCTTCCCAATGTAGATTTACATCATAATTTATGTAATGTTTGACATTAAAATAAGTTTACAGAATTTGTTTTCCATCGAAGTTGTTACATATTGAAATGTCTCTTATAACTTAGTTCGACTTCTACTCCTGGGGGCCAAATGAGTCACTCCTGCTGATGAAACCTCCTCCGACCACTAAGGGGCAGTCAAGCATGAAGACTATTTTGGAGACCCTCCCAGATGTTGGCGACACAGTCAGCTTTGCAGCAATGGTTTGGCTACTTTCAGCGAAGTACACTGACGAGGTAGGTTTGGTGATGATTAGGGGTGGGGGAAAAAATCGATACAGCATAGTAACGCGATATTTTGCGTGGCGATATTGTATCGATACATGGACGCCAAGTATCGATCTTTTATTATATAAACTATTAAAAACAGAAAATTTTTATTTATTTTTTTTTTTAGAAAAATCAAATCAATTACTTTTTCAGTCCACTAAATGGTGCTGAGTTATTTTCTGGTGAGGTCAGCAAAGGTCCCGGGTCAGTGTGATTGGTAGGAAGTTGGTCAAAACAAAGATAGAGACATCTGGCCTCACAACGGGGGTTAAATCTGCCAACAGTAGCCAGGCTCATGGGGAGAGTGCAGCGCATAACTGTCCCTCTGCCCTTGACGTCCACGCATCGCAAGTTATACTGAGTTATATAACTCTTATATCCTAATTATATAAGTTATAGTTCATATACTGAGTTCACACATTTGCATTTAGTTAAGTTGGACTATGTAGTAATACAAACAGTTCAGTTTGTCAGGTGCATGCAATATTTATGACATTGTTGGTCAGTCTGTCTGCTTGACAATCCTATTTTGCTGCAATAAAAATGATTGAAGTGAGATGAACAGACTGAAAACTTTATCTTATTAGATAAAACATGTTGACACAGTTTTCCTTTGGGGACATAATTTGAAGTTGAAAAAAGTAATAAATCGCAATAAATCGCAGTATCGTGATAATATCGCAGTATCGTGATAATATCGTATCGTGACCCAAGTATCGCGATAATATCGTATCGCGGGATCTCTGGTGATTCGCACCCCTAGTGATGATAAACATTCATTATAGCTCGTCCACATTTGAAGTGTTTAAAATAAATCGCACCAAGCACAATACTGTGTCAATCTGATTTACTGTTTCATTTTGTGCTTTTGGCAGGTTCTCATGGGTTCATACCCCGATGAACGATTCCAAGAGCCTGCTCCAAAGCAGATGATGAAGAAATTCCAAGCAGAGTTGTCCGACCTCACTGAAGCAATTTCAACAAGAAACTTGCAGCTTGAAATACCCTACATATACATGAAGCCTTCTGAGATCGAGAACAGTATCGCTATTTAGCTCAGCCTGATAAGCCTTTTTTATCTCTCTGTATTAGGCAACAATATCAATACCTTTTTAACACCTGTCTTGCATGCTGGGTTGTGGGTTAAACTCTGGAAGACTATACTCTAGGCTGTATCATGTTAAGTCAGCCTATGATAGGGTACCTGTATCTTGAATTATGTTTTACATAGACATATGTTGAGAAATACCCTAAATGAGTGTGTCGGTGACTGTAATTTGTGTTAGATGTACAGAGTCACAAAAACGTGTAAAAGGATCAGAGACAGGAGCCAACCAATCCCAATTTAGGTCCCCTGTAAAAAATACAGCTCATTGTAATTCACTGTAGACTAAAGATTGTTAACAGTGAACACAATGTATCTTTTGGTGCAGAAGGAAGTCTCTCGCATCCCACAATTGTGATAATGCTACACTGTAATGAATTGCTGGAAGGGGGGTGAATTTGACTATGAGAGTAATCTGTGAAAAGTAATACTTTGGATTTGTTGAACTTGTTTAATGTTGGCTTGTGCTTATTAAAACACTTCCCGCTGGGTTGCAACTTCAATTCGCCGTCTCTTCTCGTCATTTTGCCACAACAATTTTCAACGSCATCTTRCAGTATTTCATAATAACTGTAACATACAGTTAAATGTTCATCCCTCACATGTAAATTAACAGTCAATTCTGTCAATTAACAATAACAGCATACTACTGTAATTTATCAGCATAACACTATTTTCTGTGAAGTGGTGGAAATACGCTTCACTATACAAGTTCAGTGAATCACAATCCATCTACATCGTACTGTCTATTTTAGGTTAATGTACCTGTAATGACGATAGAATATTTTTTATTATTCAAACTGTTCATTGCCTAAAAATTGTTTTTGAGTGACAAGATGTGACCGACTGCTCCTGAACGTGACTTTGGAGCACAGCTTCAGTTCATCCTTCTGAGCACAGCCATGTGGAGATCAACCGAGGAGCCGAGGTAAAGCTTATCACCCGAAATTCAAAGTCTCCAGTATTGTTTTGTCTTCATGATTATTGAACTGTTAACATGTAAGTGTCAGGATCCCTGTCTGACCCATTGTGTGTTAACCTCTGTTTCCCCCAATCTCCTCTCCTCATGTGTCTGTCATTCCCCTGTTTGTTTTGTTATGCCATGTGATTGGTGTTGTTTTCTCGGGCCTGCCTCCAGACACCTCCCATTGTCACAGCCCTGATGGATGCACAGCTGCGGACAATCTGGCTCGTTACCTGGCAGCATATCAACCCTGGTCTTGCAGGCCTGGGTTGTCAGTCGGTATTGTCTTCTGCCTCGGTAGCCTCTGCCGCCGTTCCGTAAGTTGAACCACCATTGTCTATTCCCGGACTAACCTCTCTAACCATTGAGTTACGGTCATATATGCTTGTGTTTCTTGGTTTGTGACTCTACTTACCTTACTAGGGACAAAATGCAACACCTTAAACATTTTATTCATTTAAAAGCATTTTATTCATTTTTATTTAAAAATAACAACTTTTCCACAGTGCTGGGCTTCAGGCTTCTGATTATTTTGCCTGCTTTAGAAAACACCCTTTCACAGGCACAGATGAAGCTGGGGTACAGAGAATAGTTTGCAAACAAATGCGCAATAAAGTCAGAAGTACACAAAATGTGAGGGGGGATCATTGTGTTTTGCTGCCCCTTATATTTTGAATCTCACGCCAAACCCGTGAACCATTTCCTGAATCAGTCACGTGGTATGGCCGGCTCGCGAGGCTTCGAACGTCACCACATACAACACAAGCCTCGATACGCGCTTCACAAAAATTGTCCTGGATTACTCGACACAGGCTTCTAAGCCTCGACACGAAAGGTCACATCACTAGTGTAGAGTACTGATCAATCTGTGTACTCTCCGGTGTCGAGCCACGGGACTCGCACCGTCGATCTGCCTGCCCTCCGGTGTCGGACCACGGGCTCCACACCTTCCTGACCTCTTACTCCGGCTAAATGAAAACTGTTACACCGGACTGTCTCCTGTGGTCTTGTGTTGGGGGAAAAAATCTAAATGACTAATTAATAAGCGTTTAATAAGTGAATGTTATACATTTAACATAGGCTCATGTCCTCTGTAGTGTTTAAGGCCTGTGTCCTTGTGTGAACTTTCACTGACGCATTTCTCAGCAAATGTTTAGTCCATTAAGAAGCAGTTGATTGCCGAAAGAACACTTCAGCTGTTTGTCCTGAATAAGAATGATAATAAACTTATAGAAAGCGCCAATACTTACGCAGGGCTGATTTGCGACCATGATTTACGAGAACAAATTGTTAAAGTATCCAGATATGTAGATGCCTGTGTGAAACGCAAAGTGTGTTACCTTGTGCCAGCCCACTGCATGTTGTTTACTTAGTATAAATATCAGAGACTCTGAGACAGATCTTCGAGCGGTCTTGATGTACATTCTGTATGTGAATCAACCCTTTCTCCTTCTTTGCAAAGAATACATGTCCAATGATGAATGATTTTTACACCAATCTCACGTGAATTTTTCTAACACAATGGTCCTTTGAGCCGGATCTCAATACCTCCACTTCTCTTCAGCTTTGAACCTGAAACCTTGCACGGGAGAGTCCAGGACTCTTGACAAAGACCTCCGCCTGATTCTCACACAAGAATCCTTTGGTAAATTGAGAGGCCAGGATTTTGCTGAAGGGCAACGGAGTGACGAGATCCTTTTGGTGAACCAGACTGGTGAGAATCATTTCTTTTGGAAAATCTGGATATATTCCTTTTTTATGACACCAGAACTAAAAAAGAGGTAACTTGAGTTTTAGCACTAAAACGGACGTATTCCTTTTTTATGACACTAGAACTAAAAAATGTGTAAAAATAAGTAAACTGAGGGAGGATTGAGATTCCTCCTTTTTACTACAAAAATCAAATGAAAATAAATTAAATTAAAAACATTCGTAAACTGAGGGGGATTGAGATTCTTCTTTTTACAAAAAATAAAAAAATATATAATAAAAATAAATAAATAGGAAAATCTCTCTTTGCTTCCTTTCTTTCACTATACAATTTGAAATAATAACTATACTAGAGTATGGGGCTAATACTAGCAAAGAGTAAAGATGATACTTTAAAGGGAGAGATTAAATGCATGAGGAAAGTGTTAACGTGACTAATTCTCCTGATTTGTATCCAAGCGTACATCTTTGTGAGGTGGTGTGCGGGGGACGGCCTCCTCCGAATGTTCCCCCACCCACTGCTTCACCCCCAGATCTTCCACAGGCAGCGGAGCTTGTTCAGACTTCACAGGCTCCCAACCATCCGAAAACTCCTCTCCTCTCTCTCCCGCCTCCCACTGTCCTGGAGGCTCTCGGACAAAACACAGAAACAACTGAGCTCGCGACGGTACTGGGAAAAGTCATGAGCGAGACTTTTGGCAGACTGCTCTACGAGCCAGAATCCACCAGAAGGGGCATAACATACAGTAAGCCACCTTTACAAATGTCGTGCTATCCAAATGCTACAGAAAACCTAACTTTAGCAAAAGTCAAGGACTGTACTCAAAACTCAGACTAATTGGTTTCTACTTCAGCAACAGTGCTGAATAACCAAAAGAAAAAAGGCAAACCGAATGCTGACACATGTTATTGACTATGATGATGGTAATGATGAAGTGTCTGAACATGTTTGTTCGAATGTGTATTTCCGAGACAATCAAAGAGTGGAGCCTTCCGCGGAGGACAAGGTAAGAGCAGAGGAGGAGGGTTCGGAGGAAGGAGCGGTGCTTGCTTCATCTGTGGAGGGGGGGCATTGGGCATGCGAATGCAGGACCGGAGAAAGAGTGGACAGGGGGAGGACATCGGAGGAGGGGGGGGAAGTCGACACCACATTCAACAGATGAATCGGGTCATGTAAAAACACGCATACACACTGATGCACAGACACAAACTGACGGTAAAGAATAATAGATAGAAATATTGGAACTATATCAAATAGAATTGTGGGGTTAGTTATTGAGGTGTGCGAGGTAGTATTGTTTGTGTGATTTTGGAGCATGTACAAACAGAATATCTATCGGTACCATTCAGAGAATGAAAGTGGTTTGAATAAATGATTGACTGTTGTGTGCAAGAGGTTTCTAACTCACCAAATTATTACTACAGTGTTGATAAACTAGGTCACGGTCACAACAAAGGCCGTGCTCTTGTCTAAATTTAAACAAAATAAGTGAGACATTTTCTCTCTCCTCTGCTGAGGAAGAGGCTTTGAAAACAATGAATGCAACTAAAATAGCTAAATTTGACCCACCAGTGGAGGAATCTTACTTTATGTGGATGAACATGGTCATAAAGTAAGGAAAAACAAACTCCAACTCTGGAAAGACAAAGTAAAATATTTGGCTTATGATTTATCTAAGGATGGCCGATGCAAAAGAAAAGAAGCCGTTCTCAAAGCAAACAAAAAGACAAATGAAGTCATTCTTAGGAGTGACTAATTTCTGTAAAAGTTGGGTTCCTAATTATGTTGAATTAGCTAAAACTTTATCAAAATTAATTTATGATAAACCTATGGCAGCACACAACAAATTGTGCTGGACTCTTGAAGCAGACAAAGATTTAATATTAAAAAAATATATTAACAAGTTCATCAGTGCTGGGATTGCCAAATTATGACAAGTCATTTACACAGACAGTAGACTGCAGAGGGGGTTTTACATTCCATTTGAAGATGCAGATGTGACTGTTTGTTGATGGCTCGTGTAAGAAGAATTTAGATGGTAAAAATGCAACGGGATATGCAGTAGTGACAAATAATAACCAGATGAGGAATTTGAGGAAGTATGGAAGGGAGAGTGAGATAGAAAAGTTATGTATGCCAAGAGGGAAAGACAAATGTTTAAAGTGGACTGGAAAGGATATAGTATGTGAAAAAGGAAAGCACAAGTAAGAGAATGAAAGAGATTAAGGAAAATGCTGCACAGCAAGAATAAAAACATATTGGATAAAACAAAACTTCAAAATAAACACAATTTCTGGAAATGACCTGAGGGCAAACTAATCTTACCTAAGCCCTAATATAGATATACGGCTCTTTTGAGCCATGGGTTGGACCGTGTCTCAACAGGTGGGAAGGTATCTATGATAAAGAGGGTCTTTGCAGCACATGGTTTCAAAAACGACAACTTTTTTTGGGTCTAGCATGCACTGTATGTGCAAAATATAATCCATTTCAACATATTTGCATGGATTTCATTGAACTACACTAATATGCAGAGAAGAAATATTGCTTGACAATAATTGAGATACTCTAAATGGCTCGAGATGCTATTACGGAAGCAAAAGCTTTGACTAAAGACATAATGCGTGTGTTTAACGGTTTGAAATACCAGTAATAAAATATTGTGAAAATGATATACATTTTGTAAACGAAGTAATAAAACATTTTGCTGAGGTATTTGGAATAAACATGAAATATCATTGCTCTTATCACCCAGTCAGCAGGGTTGATTAAAAGAACAAATGGTACAATTCAATCAAAATTAAGACAATACAGCATAATATATATGAATATAAATACGCATTGTAAAAAGGTGAACCAATTGTCCGCAACAAAATAGTGGCACTGATAACGCTTAATCTTGGGGCACCTGTTTCCTCTGGGTGAGTCTGGAAGGACAAGGATTTGAAAGCCTCTGGGGCCATTTGTCTGACCAGTGAAGATACTAACACGCTCAGGGGTTAGTGGTGTCTGTAAGAATCAAAAGGGCTCAGTGGTAGAACTAACATCGCGGAAATTGATCAATTTAGACAGCCAGGGCTATGTGGGATAAGGGGAACTATGTTTTGCTTTAGCGGCTTTAATAATAATTAGTCCAATATTGTGGTGGGAAGTTAGGCAGATAAAATTGACAATTAATTAATAAAAATACGAACATTACACGCTCGGAAACAATTCTGTTTCGCCTGACACCAGAAAATGACCAAACAGGTTTCAAATGTGCCTTACAAATTGTTTTCTCCTCCTCAAACTGTCTAGTAGCGACGGTTGTCACTCTGCACTATCTGTTGCCACGTGTTAAAACAAAATGCCACCCTGTTTCTCACCCGATGCAGCAAACTATGTAGAACATCACACAGACAGCTGATGGATATGGACGATGCCCAGGGCTGGCACCTGGTGGTTCTGTGGAGGTAAGCTAAGCAGTGGAGTGGAACTCGTGCCTTGGCACAGTTGGTGAGGTCATTCTATGGATGGCTCCTCCCTGTGTAACCTCCTAGAGACAGACCACGACCATAAAGGTCAGCCCATCTGGCAGTTTCAGTCAGTCTGTGTACATGGATGACATAGGGGTCCCTAGGGGAAATCAAATTGCTGCGGGGTTTGAGACAGTACTATTTTGGTGGGCAACAATACATAGAGGGGTCAAGACGTGCTGCTGGAGGGGAGGGGTCTACAAAAATGTTTGGTTCATCTTGATTGTACTTTCATACCATGTTTGAGGAAACTACTACAGCGATGAATTGATGTTGACATAACTAAACAAACTCCAGTGTACTTACAGATTTCCCAGCAGGATGGTGAGGAGCTGGGAAGTGACGATTGCACTGAACTGTAAAGTATTAATGATTCATATGTCGAAAATTACGACGTGTTTTTTTTTTAATTTATTTATTTATTTTTTTTTTAATCAAATTCCAGTTGCATCAACAACCTGCTGAGCTGAACCCCATCTTCCTGCCCAGTGA
>NW_022282216.1:0-8175 GCF_004355925.1 Anarrhichthys ocellatus
TATATTTGTGGTACACACTGCTCCCCACACACACACACACACACACACAAAAACGTCACACACACGCGCGTCTGGCAGTAGACGTCCATGTGAAGTGACAGCAGGGTCAGCGTTGGCATTTTAACTGCTGACCCATTTGTCTGGCGGAGGGGAAGCACACACACACACCAGTGCATGGCTGCAGCATGCACACACACAAAAATGATTGAAAACTATTATAGCTCCATGTCATTAAATCTGATATCAAACCCTTAAGAATACTTTTTTGAGAAAGAAATTCAGAGTTCACTGTGTCTATTGACTTCTACACAAGCACACAACCAGAGCTGCTGTGTGTGTGTGTGTGTGTGTGTGTGTGTGTGTGTGTGTGTGTGTGCGTGCGCGTGCGTGTGTGTGTGTGTGTGTGTGACCCCAGGGTGCATCACTTCATATTCAGTCCGGTCAATCGATCTTGACACAAGTAGAATTAGATGGGAACAATGGAAGTGGCTTATAAAAGGCTCAGTGTGGACGTCAGTGCTCTTCTTCGGAGCATAATTGTGAATGCATCTCTGAAGAGCTGATGGATTACGTAGCTCCGGGGAAGAGCGTCTATCTGGTCGGGGTATCTGGCTCGTAGGTCTACGCAGCAGCCTTTTTCAGCCAACCTGCATGTGTTTGACCGATGTGCGTTTTCTAAGGCTGATTCGAATAATCTCAAATTAAAGCACCTGGTAGCTGATCATGAATCAAACCAAGTGGTTGGTTAGGACCAAACCTCCACCAGAGAGTGCTAAACAATCTAATTACAAATGGGATGTTGATTTTCTGAATAATTCATTGTACTTATGTGCTTAATGTTGTCTCTTTTTACTGTTTGGTTATTTGCACATTCCATTAAAAGGAAACAGATTGTTGATGTATTTAGAGTTATCTTCCATACTATTTATTAGTATCAGTGTCAAACACTGTCTGACAAGTAGAGGAGGAATATTTTATATATATTTTTATTTTATTTTACTAGAGAAATGGTTGGATATGAACAACTAGCAGCTTAGAGTGTCTTTAGCTTCTGTACTGTGGCGTGTTTCACAGCAAATAGAATATTTGAGCGGTGTTTGTTTAGAGGGATTTAAATCAAGTCATTCACATTTGATTGGACCTCTAGAAAGTGGGCGGGATTTTTTTACATAATTAGAGATGTGATCTAAAAGGGTTAAAAAGGCATTTTTCATTTCATCTTGACAATCAAAATAATATCAGAGCCTTTCTCTGTTCCCTTTTCTTTCTGCTTCTAAATGTCTTAGTGCTCATTGTTCTGTGTGAACTTACTTAATGTACTTAGAGTTTATGCAGTGGTTTATATGTGTGTGAGAGCCACCATGTCCTCTATCTAAACGTGTAATAATGATTTGGTGTTCAGCGCGTGTGTTTGACTAATCTCTTACCCTTGAACTACTGTCTACCTGCACAGCAATAAATCACGGCGTGTGTGAGAGAGAGTGTGAGTGAGTGACTGTAATAAATCACGTTCCTTGGGTTTCCTCCAGTTCCGTGCTGCAGTACACTGATTATAGAGAGAGACGGAGAGAATAACAGACAAAGAGGGGGAGAGTACAGGCAAACCAGAATGGGGGTGAGGTAAAGGGAGGGGTGGGGGAGGGGAGGTAAAGAAGGGAGAAATGAGAAGAAGAGAGATATAGCTGGCTATGGAACCCCCTATCTCAGGTCCTCATTATCACGTATGCACACACACACACAGTTGGATGCAACGTGGGCAGTGTTCATGTCTGACACTATAGGGACTGGTACCATCCACTAATGATTGCTCTCGTTGGGTTAATCACAAACATGCATCTGTTCACATGTGTAATCTGGGTTATGAGTGTGGGTCAGATATCAGTAGAATAGTCTAGTTTTCATTTACAGCAGCCCAGTACATACAGTGAATAAAGAGACAAAATGATAATCACGATTATTTTGATCAATCTATAGATCACAATTATTTTTGGGTTTTTATCGCACTTTCACATTTAAATCAACAGAGTGCCGCAATGCTTACATTCTTGCTGATGTACAAATCTTTGCATCAGAGTAAGACTAAATCTAAGATTCTTTCTCACCTGAATTCCCTGCATCTTCGCTCCTGCTCTCTGTTATTCTACTCTGGACTGCAGCAGCTGAACCATTCAAGAAAGTTGCTGCTGGGTGCGCACGCAGCGGCATGACAGCTCCCCAAAAGGGAGGCGAAACATCTGGATCGAACCCTGGTGGCTGGTTGTTAGTTTAGGAAGCACTTGATTTGATATGCAGCAGAGTTTTCAATGAGCTTAGCACGCATTTTAAATGTCAATATCGTAGTCAATCATGTTCATTTATTTGTGGAAAGCCAGAATCGTGATCGCGATTAATATTCAATGAACTGCCCAGCCCTACTGAAAACTATAATTCAGCATTAATGCTTTATAACTATTATGATAATAGGTTGTTACATGTGATATTTATGACTTTACTGCAACTAGTTACATGC
The DNA here is from genome assembly GCF_004355925.1 of Anarrhichthys ocellatus. Classification (NCBI taxonomy): domain Eukaryota; kingdom Metazoa; phylum Chordata; class Actinopteri; order Perciformes; family Anarhichadidae; genus Anarrhichthys; species Anarrhichthys ocellatus. Next base: position 2,510 of record NW_022282216.1, read on the forward strand.
AGGTTTGCATACACATTTATTCTGATCAATACCATACTGTTAGATTGCAGTCTTTGTTTTAGGTAGCATTTACAGTGTTAGTAAAGGTGGGAGATGATACAGAGAAGCACTGAAAGCACAGTGCATGTTCTCCATTATAAACACCACAGGCTGACTGGCATGTGTCACATGTCTTAGTCATTGAGACAGCATGCAGCTCCAATCAGGATAATTATGAGTTAGTGAAACATAGACGATTATTGCAAATGGTGATCCGCATAATACCATCTGTTCTGCTCTGCTAAGCACACACACACACACGGAAGCTTGAGTATGTGCTCATGAACACATCCATACAATTAAGTAGCTCTATAGACATGACACACACAAGCACTAAATGTACTGTATATATCATGGATGGACACACACACACACACACACACACACACACACCCAGTGTGGTAAGGCAGAGAGAAAAGAAGCTGGTGAATACGTAGTGGTGGACACACATACACAGACATTGAGGGATTAATTATTCCATTGACAGATGAGGGATGGATTTCATTTCATTTGGTCAGTGAACAGACCGAATTCACACAACAGAAATTGTGAAAAACATTAATCTAGCACACAGTGCTGCATTTAATTAATTTCCTTACCCATTACCACAATTCCCATTAAGGCTGATACAAATCTGCAGACATAGTATATATCATAAAGAAACATACACAATGAAGAGGTGGTCTGTTTAGAACATTAAATGATAAAACATAAACACAACAGTGTATTGCAAGAGAACATGTGCTTGAACATGTTGGTGAAAGTCCTGCCACAGGGGAAATGGTGAAATGGTCCCAGACGTGTTTCCATTGGCCAGACTGCTGACACAAGCACAGCACAGAAAATACAGACGTGCTTATTACGGTTTGATTACTTTTGATCTTGCTTTCAAAGTGTTGAATTTACAAACATTTATTTCAACCATTCGTCTCAATTCTGCACTACAGAAACTATTTTGTTTGTTAGTATGTACTGATGTTGACTGCACTTCTTGGCAGTTAATATACAAGAAACTGATCTACTGATTTGCAGTATAGGTTGCAAATGGATGGCCCTTGTTGTTGTCCACGCCATGCGAATGAGTCACTCGCTTTCCTCCCTCAGATCCATGGCCAGTGAGCAGGTGTCTCTCTCAAACAGAGGAGGGAATCCTCTACACTTTACTGCAGCGCACAGGCTGTCTCAACTCTAATGGCTCCAATACATTTACTGCATACGGTTCACTCCTTTGTCAATATTGTTCCAGCACTGTGTTAATAGTGCCATCTGCATACACTTTACACTGTAGCTTTCTGTATTCCACTCCCAGTAGCACTGGTAACACAGGAGAGGTAGACCAGGACCAGAGGGGAGATTCTGTAAGGTCAGCGCATGACACACACACACACACACACACACACACAGATACAGGGAGATACTTAGCTTGGAGGTCACTGTCAGCCTTAAGGCAAAAGCAGAGCAGTCACTCAAGCCTCTAAGAGTGTATTCTTGTGCAAGTGTGACCTGGTTTTTCAGTGTGTCAGTGTTTTCAGCCGACTCTATTGTGTGTCAGGACTGCTCCTTTCTGTTGCGGGTTACACATGCACTAAAGCATGGCTGACTGTGCTCAGAAATCATCCTCTCTGTTGCCTCGGGCCCGTAAGCTGCTCACACGGTACATGTTAATGGATGCAGGCTTGTGTTGAAAAGATGAGAAATCTACGGACAAAAGTAGAGGTTGAGACGTGCACAGACACAAACATGTCTCCAATTTGGCGTTAAATAACTTATTTATATTTAATTATTTCTGGTCATTTAGAAAATTCTAAATGTTATCCTTAAAGTTTGTTATTGTCAACTGTAGTGGATATTTGTATAAATTAGGAAATAAATGATTGTATTTTTATTGAAATACTGGCTTTGATTGAAGTAAAACCTTGGCAGAAGTAGTTTTATTAATGTTTTATAAGTTGTAAGTAACAGCTGAGGTTAACTTTCTCTTTCTTTTCACTTCCTTTCAATACAGGTTTGTTGTTCACGATGAAGCATTATCAGGAAAACAAAAGTGTGCACGAGAGAGTTTAACCACAGCTGTGTAGAACTAGTTTGCACATGTTTCCAATTAGGCCAGATCGGATAACGATTCGCACGTGTTCTTGTTCCTGTGTCGCGTAAATAAGTTAATAAATGATATGATAATGTTATACTGGATCAGTACATAGACACGTGTTCTCCCCGATACCAGATCAAGCATTTCAGAGTATCAGAGGCATGTGTGACTCTGGTACTGGTATCAGAAGAACTCTCATTTCTGTAAGCTCTTTCTTACAAATGTATCAAGTTGTGCTTATACTCAGAAGCAATCGAAAATGAATCGACAACTTGTCCAGTTCACTTAACTAATATTTGTTATATAAATATTTTCAGAACTCCACTACTGCCTTAGCATGTTTCCCAGTGTAAATATGTGATTGGTACTAAAAAAATCTATATCCAGAATAGCCTGTAACAAAATTCCATGAAGTATCACATTGCTTTAAACCTCAACAATAATTAAAAAAAAAAAAGATTGCATATAATGAAATGAAAGAAGATGAGGATACACTAGAGATCAGAGGCTTTAAAGCAGTGTAACAACAAGAGATATCACGGCAAGCCAACTGACCCTCAAACCCATTTTAAGCACCTTATTGCATCAGCGCAAGAAAAGCTCCAAAATGTACACATCGGATGTGTACAGGTTTGATTTATGTCAAAGAAGAAAACATGAAACTTAAGCTCATCTGGGCTTTGAGGGTTTCCTGTGGTGCAGAAGAAGTAAAAATCCCCCAACACCCCTGGGACTTGGATTCAAACCTGGTTGTGGTGCTTCTGGCTCAGTCGGACACTCGGATTAGTTTGCAGCCAAGGAGATTCATGGCTTGAAAGCCAACTCACTTTTGCATTTTAGGTCTCTAGGTAGAGTCAGCTAGTCAACATGGGGCATGTTTGTGAGTGTTTGATGCTAAAACCTGTTTATCATCTTCATCCTGTTGAATTATGTGCTGTTGTCAAGCTCCACTGTAGCTGACCTGGAGACAGAGCTGTGAAGCGAGAACAGTCCCTCGTATTTTCAATGAAAGATTCCCATTAATTTAAGAATATTCTATTCAACAAGATACCTGGATAAATTAATGATACTGCAGTTTCATTTCAGTTGTTTTCTGCTTTTTTTGGTATTTCAGATAGCAAGTAGTACCGATAAATGTAAAATGACCTAAACTCCTGAATGTATTCCCAGGTTTCTACAGAGTGTAAACATCGGCTTCCTTTTCTTTGATTGGGTATTTCTGACCAAAATGCCACCTGGGATCACATAACATTGTTTATACAGAAAATGAACTGTCACGATCAGGCTTTGCCTTGTGTGTTCTGTGTGTTTCTTTCTGTAGCTCCTCACTCTACCTGTCAGCCACTCCCTCAGCACCAGTCTAACTCCCTTCACCTGCCCCTGATCACTAATCAAACACTCCCTCATCAGCACAACTCTCCTCACCTGTTCTAGCCACTATTTAAACCCCTGCCTCCCAGTCACCCACTGCCAGATCATTGTTTGTGTTCATACCTAACGTTTTTGCTCGTCCTGTTCCCAGTTTCCCAGTCTGTCGGCCCTGCCTCGACCTGCCGGATTTCCCCCCATGTCTCGTCCTTGGATTCCCTGTTGTGTTCATTATTCATTAAAACCCTTTTCTCACTACATCTGACTGTCTGCACTTGAGTCCTCATCATGCCCTGTGACATAAACAGGACATTGCTCCTATGTAGGGATGTCATGATACCAGTGAAATTGCAAGATTATTGATTCCCAATTTGATATCATGCTAAAAAACTAAAACAAACATCACGATAACGTTATACTGTAGAGCTTGAATGCATCATAATGTGACTCGACGCAACCTCCGTTAACTGTTATCTCTAACCTTCATCATTTAGCCAAGGAGGACTGTGCTGCCCACCAGCTGCTAACAGCTAACCTTAGCTAGCTCTCCTACCAATTTGAACACAGATGTGTTGTTCACAATGTAGCATTATCAGGGAAAAATAGGGTGCGTCCCCTGGACAAGTCGCTAGTGAGTATATTGCGTCCTTTGGGATTTAAGATGCCGTTAGTCTCAAACTGTGAGGATACCTGTTCAATTCAGTTCAGTTTATTTTGTATAGCCCAAAATCACAAATCACAAATTAGCCTCAGAGGGCTTTACAATCTGTACACATATGACATCCTCTCTCCCAGGACCCTCACATTGTTACAGGAAAAACTCTCCCAAAAAAACTTTAACGGGGAGAAAAGAGGAAGAGACCCTAGAGAGAGCAACAGAGGAGGGATCCCTCTCCCAGGCTTGTTGTACTGTAGAAAAATAAGTACAGTCACGTTTTCACAATTTTGACATCAGCTTGGTACGAAAGTATCAGTTCTCCTTACTACTACGTCACAACTTTGTTTGTTGAAAAAAATCCTAAAATGCTTCAGAGATTTGTTCTTAGAGGACAACTTGACAAAGACAAATAGATGAGCTCGACAATTAGTACACAGGGAGATGCACAACTACCATGTTGATCTCACCATTTTCCACTTCCTGCCTTCGTCTTTGAGAGATTAGGAGAGTTGGTCGGCTGGCTGCTTTGCGCTCTCGGAGGAGGCAGACAGTGTGGCTGTTGAAAGAGAGGGTAATGTATTGCTCTCTCTTGTGGTGTCCCCTATGGATAGGTCTAATTTATACCACACAAACATACGCACGTACAACTCATTCCATTCATTAAGGACGCATTAGCAGAAAAAAGCTGATGTCAGGGGACAGGGCACACCTTGTGTGTGTGTGCATGTTTACGTGTTCATCAGGGCATGTGTGTGTGGTTGATTATACACCTGAGTATGTCATGGAAACATTGTGGTTACTCTATATTTCCTTTCTTTTTCACACAGGCAATGTAACACCTGTTAGTCAAAACACTCCAACATGGATTAGCTTGGTTGCCAGATCCTATTAATCACAGGTTTTGCGTAGCCTTTCTGGGCCTGCACCTCTCTGACAGGATTTGTTAGCATCAACGCTTGCCCCCATTGGTCAGCGTTAAACCAATCACAGCAGCACGGAAATCAAAAAACACTTCAAATCAAATTAGTACTGACAATAAAAGTGTCAGTGTTGAGTTCATGTGGTGGAAGTTTGTCTTTTGTTCTTTCACAGTCTGCTTCTCCTCTGCACTCGCGCACATGTGAAGATCGTATTGCTGAGGGAGTGCGGCTAGATGGTTTCAGCATGTGTCTCTCCGTCATCATGGTTGTTACTGAAACTGCGCCCAGGGGACATAGTGGCTTAACACTGACTTATAGTCCACTAGAACAAAAGGCCGACATGATCTCACAGACTCATAAAAGAGAAAGACAGAGATAATGAAGGACAGAGATGCAGAGTACTCTAGCCACTTAAGTTTGACTTTCTTGTGCTTTCTTTTCCCCTTATCCGTCTCTCTCCAGGAGATTTTTTTTAAGTGGGGGGACAAGAAACAAAGAAGATTTTTTACTGACATTTTCTTTACCTCCTCACTGAACCAAAATGATGTGTGTGTGTGTGTGTGTGTGTGTGTGTGTGTGTGTGTGTGTGTGT
>NW_022282217.1:0-8171 GCF_004355925.1 Anarrhichthys ocellatus
AGAGAGAGACACACACACACAGAGAGAGAGAGAGAGAGACACACACACACAGAGAGAGAGAGACACACACAGAGAGAGAGAGAGAGAGACACACACACACAGAGAGAGAGAGAGAGACACACACACACAGAGAGAGAGAGAGAGAGACACACACACACAGAGAGAGAGAGAGAGGGGGAGGAGTGTATGTGTGTGTGCGCCAGTGCCTCTCTGTGTTTATCAACATCACTAATTAGCTTAATCAGAAACACCTGTGTCCTTGCAGCCTTTTCACGGAGATAAAACAGAAACACCTCTCAAACAAATCCTCAAAACTCCCATAACCGTAGCTCCTATTGCTCCGATATTAATAAATGAGAGGAAGGATGAGTTGAAGAACAGATCCTGTAAAAATTGTGTCTGTAGTGTAAAAAATGTGGCTGAACTGGCGATCTAGAAATGGGGTACCGTGTTCTGTGGAAGATGTTTTTGAAGCAAAATTTAACATTGGTCTCCATGGAGCAGAAAGTTGGTTTTCCTCTCAATTACAGGCTTCTGTGCCAAATGTGTAAATCTGTGGGATTCCACAGTTATTTGTCTACGACAAGGACAAGATTAGCTACTTCTCCATCCAGAAATGATGCATGAAGAGTGAAGATTGTGGACACAGTGGCAAAACACAAATCTTTTTTTCACAAGAATCTCAAGCTGCTCTTCACTCTAGCGGTGACATCACGCACTCTAAGCTGTGCAATACACACCCATTATAAAGTCAGAAAAGGACTGAAAAAGTCATAAAAGTTGCATTGCTGCAGTTCAAAAAGTGTAAAAGATATCAAAAAGCTGAATCATTCTGCAATCGCTCAGGGTTTTCTCAACATTTGAAAGTTAAAATGGTGTCTGTAGCTGAAAGTATGAGGAAGTAGAAGGATTTGAAAGTTGAAAAAGTTTAAGAGGATTTGAAAATGTTCTCCACAGACATCCCATACAAAAGCTTAATAATTCAAAAAGTTTAAAGGTTAGAAATATGAAAAGTCATAGCAGACATGAGCTGAAAGCATTCCAACAACTAACAGCATTCCAACAACTAGAAAATGCATTTCCTGCTGAAAATGCGTTGGAATGCTGAAAGCTGAAATTGATTGCACAAACATTGCTGAAAGTACAGAAATGGGAGACTACCTGTCTGAATGATGTTGAAGCCTAAAAGCATTTAAACTGCACTGCTGAAAACCCTTCTAGTTGAAATGTCTCACTATGGTGTCTGTAGCTGAAAGTGTGAAGAAGAAGAAGGCTTTGAAAGTTGAAGAAGTTTAACAGGATTTGAAGATTTTCTCCAGAGAGATCCCGTTCAAAAGAAAATTGCAAAAAGCTTAATAATTCAAAAAGTTGAAAGATTACAAATATGAAGTCATATCACCCTCTCCTGGAAGAGCTGAACATTTAGATATTCAAACGGTTTCTGTAGCTTCAAACATGTGGAAGGAGAAGAGAGCAGAAACAAATACGGAAGAAATAGTAGAAGTTGAATAAAGATTTGAAGAACAGTACTTGGAATGCTGAAGCAGCATTCCAACAATAACTCACAGCAGCTTTACCTGGTGAATCATGTTCAAGTTTCACAGGTGATCAATATTTCAGATCTCCAGCTGATGTGAAAGATATTCTGTTTGATATTAAATCATTTACAGACATCAAACATTCAGCGCCCAGCTGCTTCCACACGTGTCCTTTAAATATTCATAATCGGAGCCGTTGGCGCCTCCTGCAGGCTGCAGAGACGTCAGGACAGTGTGACATCATCAGTGTGACATCATCAGGACCTCCTCAGACCTGGGTCACCTGTCCTCTGGGCTCCTCACAGACCACCAACAGAAGACTCGCTTCACCACTTTTGGATAGTTTTGAGTAAAATGAATAGATAACCGGTTGAAGTGATGTTGTATAAAAGGTGTACCTGTGTACCTGGTGTCTCAGGTGTCGGACCAGCTGGTGGAGATAAACGGAGACAGTACATCAGGGATGACTCACAGTCAGGCTGTGGAGCAGATCAGGAGAGGAGGACACCGGATCCACCTGGTCCTCAAGAAGGGGAACGGATACGTACCCGACTACGGTGAGACACACTAAAGCTCTGCAGACACCTGACAGGTGACCTGTAAACACCTGACCACACAGGTGACCTGTAACACCTGACCACACAGGTTAGAGTTAGAGTTGAGTAAAAGTCCTTCAGTGATTATTTCACTTCACAACTCTCTGAACCTGAATCGTCCAATCACAGCTCTGGGATTCTCTTGTTCTTACACTTCCTCTTCCTTTTTCCTCCTGTACTTCCTGTCCTGTTCTTCGTACTCCTCCTCTTCCTCAGTGGAGTTGTCCAGCCTGTCTCTCTGTATGACCAACTCTAAACAGGGGGAACCCTGCTTCTACGTGATTGGACGCACTGAAAACTCGCGGTTGGTAACTTCCTGTTCTCCTTTTCCACCGTCTTTCATCTTCAGCACTTTTACTTTATTTCATGGGATTTATGGAATTAATTTAGCAACATCACATGATAGCATTTAAACAGGAAGTTACATGGTCAAATGTTATGTAATGTGTTATTGTTATTGTGACATAACATGGTAGGTATGTGTCATTAGTTCAGTATTAACATGTTATTAACACGTTAGTAATATGTTAGTAACATGGTGGTGATATGTCACAACTCTCTCTGGTGGTCGTCAGATGAACTGCAGCTCAACGTCTTTATTTCTTTGTTTCTCCTTCAGGCCCTGAGGAAGGAGGCTCCTCCCCCTCCTCCTCTTCACACACAGAGGAGAAAGATGTGGAAACAGTAACCATGACAACCGCCTCCCTCAGCCAGCAGCGAGGAGGAGGAGGAGGAGAGAAGAGGAGGACGAGGAGAGAGGTAGAAACCAAACAAAGAACAGGAGGACGAAGAGGAGGAGGGCCTCCTGATCTGGACCTAGACATGGTGGAGGAGGAGGCTCGGGAGGAGGAGGAGGAGGAGGAGCAGCAGCAGAGGAGGAAGAGAAGTCACACTGTCAGGAAGAGGGAGCAGGGGAAGAGGAGCAGGAGTTTACCCAGGATCAGTGCTCAATCCTGGGACACGTTGCTGCCACTGAAGGAGGTGGAGGAGTCTGGAGGAGGAGCCAAGGAGAGGAGGAGGACAGAGGCCGACAGGGAGGAGGAGGAAAGGAGAGAGCGGGGAGGCGACAGCACCGCCCGCCACGCAAAGCATTGTGGGAGCTCGGGTGCGGCTCAGAAGGCGGTGTTCTCCTTCCTCATGCCGATGGACGACGAGCGTCTGTCTGACAGCGAATCAACAACCAGCTTCTCGGAGCTCAGCCTATCAGCAGCCAGCATCGCCACGGCGCCACCGAGGCGGAGGGAGGATCCCGATTGGAGGAGAGCCGGGTTGCTGCGGCAACAGGACGACACCCCGGGCCCCTGGCTGAAGCCCAACCCACAGAGACTGACGAAGGTTCTGATTGCCAGTCGGCTCGGTGGGCGGAGACTAGCGGCTGGGCTCTCTCTCTGATTGGCTCACACCAAGAACATTCTCCTTTTTTTCATTCGCAGATTTCTTTTTTTAAGGTTACTTATAAGGGCTCTTTTTTGATTGGCCTGCTGAGAGAAGACCCGCCTCTTCCTGCGTTTGTGATTGGAAGATGACAAGAGACAAGTACTTGATTTTCATTGGCTGGTGGGCAGTTTTTGAGGCCTCTGATTGGCCAATCACCTAACAGCTTCTCACACAGCCGCCGAATTAACCAACACCCTGCTGTTTATATTACCCATCATGCCTCAGTGCATCCTGGGACCTGTACCACGGAGCCAGATTAGTGTGATCCTGCTAACTAACAATAGATGTTTTTATTGATGAATCAATAACGATGAGATCACAGCTGCATCATTCATGTCAAATAACTTTCAATAACACAATGATTGCAAATATAAAAGTACCACTTTAACTAACAAGAAATGAACATTTTTAATGGATAATAAAATAATAAAATAAGCCTCCACATATGTTTAATCTGTATTTTTTTGGTTTCTTATTCTACTCGAGACAATGGAGGCCAATCACAGCATGCCGTCTCTGATGACACACGGGGCGTCATCAGGAAGGAGGAGCTAGAACGTAAACAAATAGCTGTCAATCAAACCCATGTGACCTTTCCTTTGGTTCACATGTTAGCTCCAGTGGCTAACCAGTTAGCTCAGATGGCTAACCTGTAGCTCCAGTGGCTAACCTGTTAGCTTGGGTGGCTAACCAGTTAGCTCCGTGGTACAGAACGTCACCTTCATCCTCCTCATCATCACCATCAACTTTAACCTGGTATGCAAACAATATGAGAACCTTCTGTTCGGTGGTTCTGTGTAATCTGAGCATGTGAATATCACGGGAATGATTTTTTATTTTTATAAGTAGAGGCTCGATGACATGAATATTAATATTATTATTATTGTTAGAGATTAACCAGAGATCATCACATTTGCCTGAATGCTTGTAAAAAAATTTAAAAAACTTTGCCCTGATGATGTAACAGAGCCATGACACACACGTACACACACGTACACACGTACACACACATACACACACACACGTACACACACACACGTACACACACGTACACGTACACACACGTACACACAAGTACAGGTACACACACGTACACGTACACACACACACGTACACACACGTACACGTACACACACACGTACACACACGTACACGTACACACACGTACACGTACACACACACACGTACACACACGTACACGTACACACACACACGTACACACAAGTACAGGTACACACACAGACACACGTACACGTACACACACAGACACACGTACACGTACACACACAGACACACGCACATACACACATACACACAAACACATACACAGTTCAGGTCCAGTTTCTATAGCAACAGCCCAGGTGAGCTCAGACCTGCAGCTCTGGATCTTAACAAGTGCCTCAGACAGATTATTATATTATATATCTAATATATACTTTATGCTGAAGCTAGGGCTGATCTGGGACGTCCCCTCACTGTAGTGTAAATGTAGCATGTAAATATGTTAAAACTCTAAAAGATGAACATTTATTATAAACTCATCATTTACATATTGTATTATAACCTCCGTCTGTCTGTCTGTCTCTCTGCATGCCTTCTACTACAACTCCCACACACCATTGCGCTGCCCTTTAGCCCCGCCCCTCAGCCTGCTCTCTCCAGTTGGCTCTTTCTTCTTCTTCTATGCATTTTTTGAAAGACTGCCTGCTGGTGATTGGTTCTCTCTGAGAAACACACAGACTTCCTAGTCTGAATATTCAGGACTCACGTTCACTAACTGTTAGCTAGCAGCCTCATTAAACAAACAAGCTACTGTTAAACTACATTTATTCATTTTTTTAGATTGAAATGAGATCGATTCTGTTTTCTTGAGCTGGAGTCAGGACGTTGTTAGCTGTTAGCTTAGCTTAGCTTAAAGACTGGAAACAGGGGGAAACAGCTAGCGTGGCTATATGAACACAAACTTGTGAATAATGTGAGCTAGCTGTCTCTCCTTGTATCCATACTTTATGCTAAGCTAGGCTAAACACATCCCGACTCCAGCTCTTAACAAAAAATGTTCCTTCAGCTAGCTGTGAATTTTTGACTTCCTGTCACAGTTAAAGACCTTCGCTGAACTTACATTAAGAGTTAAAAACACATAAATTAAACTTTAGTCACATGACTTCAGTGTTTGAACGGTGACGTCGTCGTGTAAACTGATGACGAGAGCATTTTATTTTGAAGTATTCTGTTAATTCTCACACAGACAACAAAGAACAATCATGTACAAATATCCAGTATTTTGTCCTTTTAGTACAGCTGACAGACAGACAGACAGGTCATTACAGTGTTACAGACCTCAAATCTTTTAGAAATAAAAGCCATCACAACATGAACCCAATAAATCAGATTTAAACGGCACTTCAGTCACAAACAACCTTTAAATTCACAACAAACTATTTTAAATGAGAATATTTTTCTTTGCATTGATGTCAGAGGGTCTGATGGGAGTCGTTGGTTTGAATCCCCCGCTGTCTTTTATTTAAGTCTTTTATTTTGAAAAGCTCAGAGAACAGATGTAATTATTTTTCTTGCTGTTTGAAACTTCAATGATGTCACGTTTTATGGACTGTTAAGAAACACAATCAGCTCTCAGACACAGTATGGGACTACATCTCCCATGAGCCCCAATGCTCCCACTTCTTCTATTGGACACTAGCTGTTGCTACAACACCGTACAAATACTTACAACCTGAAAACCATCAGCTGATCAAAACCTTTTTACCTTTTAAAAGTCAGAATTAGACCTAGGTCCAAATCACAGCTGCACCTGATCCACGTGGTCCACCTGGTCCATATGTTCACCTGGTCCACCTGGTCCATATGTCCACCTGGTCCACCTGGTCTACCTGGTCTACCTGGTCCATATGTCAACCTGGTCTACCTGGTCCATATGTCTACCTGGTCTACCTGGTCCATATGTCTACCTGGTCCATATGTCTACCTGGTCTACCTGGTCCATATGTCTACCTAGTCCATATGTCTACCCGGTCCACCTGGTCCATATGTCTACCTGGTCTACCTGGTCTACCTGCTGCATATGTCTACCTGGTCCACCTGGTCCATATGTCTACCTGGTCTACCTGGTCCATATGTCTACCTGGTCTACCTGGTCCATATGTCTACCTGGTCCACCTGGTCCATATGTCTACCTGGTCTACCTGGTCCATATGTCTACCTGGTCTACCTGGTCCATATGTCTACCTGGTCTACCTGGTCCATATGTCTACCTGGTCTACCTCGTCTACCTGCTGCATATGTCTACCTGGTCTACCTGGTCTACCTGCTGCTTGTGGTTCAGAGGAGCATCAGGACGGTGAAGCTGCAGAAACTGTTTGATCTGTTTCTGCCATTTTCACCATTTTTATCAGAAATAAACAGAAAAATCCGCAAAAACAGAATTAAAGGTATAACTATTTAAACATGGTAGTTTTTAGCCAATCAGAACGCAGCCAGTCAATCAACCTGTCAGCCAATCAGCTAGCAGCTAATCAGTCCAATCACATGGTGGTCCGGTTCAGGTCCGGTTCAGGTGTTCGGCTGCAGATGTGGAGATAAAAGTCGTCTGAACCTTCGTCTTGTGTTCTGAACTGAATCTTGATTGTTTTTCATGTTTATTTTATTTCTTTACATCAGAATTTATTGATTTACATATTTTCTTGCTGGTGATAGAAAATGTTATTCTTAAAAAAAATGCATATCAGCTGATGAACATGTTTGATATGAAGTCAGGTTTGATTTTGTTATTGATGAATATTTAATATTTAGAATAAAGATGTATATATGTGTGTGTGTGTGTGTGTGTGTTATCTTGGGTACCGTGACGAGCAGATACAGCTATTGTGTAGCTAAGCTAACAGGAAGTAGCTCCTGGTGACGTGTTCAGATTTATAAACGTTTGCTTTGAGGATGAATTTAATAAATGACTTGTTATTATTCTGAGATGATCAAAGAGTTCAGTTATTATCAGAAATCAATAAAAGGATTTTATTCAACTCCTGTTTTGTGTTTTTTGGACTTAGATCAAACACACCTGTCCTCATTACATTACATTATTGCAGTCAGGTGCAGCTCTGCAGCGAGGTGCAGCGTGCGCTGTGATTGGTCAGTGGGCGAGCACGTGACTATTGTGAAACTAAACTTAACATCAGAGGCTTAGTCGGAGTAGTGAGAGTTAAAATTGAAAGATTTGGAAGAAATTATGACATTTTTAGCGTTTTGCTTGGTGTAGATTATTATTTATTTTACCTAGCTTTGTTTTTTTAACACTCAATGGCTGAAGGAGGAGAAACGGATTTGTGAGTTGGGATTTAACCGTGGGATTAAACTCAGTCAACAAAGAAAGGAGGATGGAGTTTGTCTTTAAGTGAACTGCGTTTGTTTCTTTACATCTAATATGTGAATGGCCCTACAGTGTGCAGCAGAATGTGTGTTGCAGCTCTGCTGGATCATATGAATATATATATATATATAATATATATAATATATATATAATATATATAAATAATATATATATATAATATATATATATATGTATAATATATATATATATATATAT
>NW_022282218.1:0-8170 GCF_004355925.1 Anarrhichthys ocellatus
ACAGAACCTAGAGATGTTGTGTAGAGCGAGAAGAGAAGGGGGCCCAGAACTGAACATTGTGGAACCCCCGTAGTCAGCATGCGTTGTTCCGACACGGCCCCCCTCCACGTCACCTGGTAGGACCGACCTGTCAGGTAAGGCAAGGCAAGGCAAGTTTATTTGTATAGCACATTTCAACAACAAGGTAATTCAAAGTGCTTCACATAAAACCATTAAAAGCATCAAAACATAAGGCAAAAGTAAAGGAGATTAAAAACAATTAAGAACATACATTGAAACAATAAAAAGAGTCATTTTAGGATGCATCAGGTAGGATGCAAACAGGGAGAGTGCAGAGCCTGAGACGCCCATCCCCTCGAGGGTGGAGAGGAGGATCTAGTGGTACACCGCAGACAGGTCCAGGAGAATCAGGACAGAGGAGAGAGAGTTTGCTCTCGTGACGCGACCGCAAAGAGGGCTGTCTCTGTCGAGTGACCCACCTTGAACCCGGACTGGTGGGAGTCCAAGGCTGTTCTGGTGGAGATAAGAAGACAGTTGGTTAGAAATGTCAAGTGTTGGTTTCTCAGTAGTTATGTGCTGGGCTATTTCGTGGCCAGTTGCAGTGATTTCCTGGACTTGTCCAGGCTAGCTGTTTCTCCCTTTTTCAACACGTCATTCCAGGGTTCTGCAACATTTTTGATAAAATGTGCTGTTTATAAATGTTCTTGTTAATCAGTTTACAATATCAACATTAAGATCAACATCTGTCAGATGTGTACTCTTTCTCTCACACTCCCAGAGCTGCGAGGCGAGGTGGTGGTACTGGCCTGCTAATTTCCCCAAAATGGAAATACTCTCTTGTCTCTGTTCCACAGTTCTCCCCGTCCTCTTTCGAATTTCATGCTGTTTCTGTCACTTATCCAGTCAAACTCACCATTGCCATGGTGATTTCCTGGAGGAGCTCGACACATTAGTCTCGCACTTCCATGACGATGGCTTCGCACTCATCCTGCTTGGCGACTTCAACATCCAGACTGATAAGCTAGAACTTTTCTATCCTTCCTCTCTTCCTTTGACCTTTACGACTCCTCTTCTCCTCCTACCCACAAGGCCGGCAACCAGCTGGATCTTATCTTCACTAGACACTGTTCTACTGCTAACCTCTCTGACCACTATTTCATGTCCTACTCTCTCCTCTCCCCCTTACTTCCTCCACCTACCCTGCATGGTTTCTACCCGTAGTCATATCCGCTCCCTCTCCCCCGCTGATCTTTCCTGTTTTACCTCTTCTCTCCCTGACCCTGAATCATTCTCTCTCCTATCCCCTGATACTGCTACTGATCTTCTCCTCTCTACATTTTCCTCTTCTTTGGACAACATCTGTCCCTTCACCTCTAGGCCTGCACGGCCAACTCCACTGGCTGTCGGACTCAGTGCATACTGATAGACGGAGCCTAAGAGAGGGTGAGCGTAAATTCTCCCGGAGGACCTTCTTAACTTCCAATTTCTTCTTTCCACTTTTTCCTCCTCTCTATCTACTGCTAAAGCTGCTTTCTTTTGCTCTAAAATCCTAACTTCTGCTTCCAGTCCTAAAAAACTCTTCGAAACTTTCTCTTCACTCCAACCCCCTCCTCCTACTTCCTCCCTTCTCCCTGATGATTTCGCCAACTTCTTTGATAAGAAGGTAAACGATATCAGATCCTCCTTCTCTCAGCCCCCCTCTCCCTGTCCACCCTCTCCCTCTCTACCCTCTCCAGCTCTTCCCTCTCCATGCCCCATTTTACCCTATCTTGCTCCCCTCTCCCCTAACGAGGTCCTCAACCTTGTTACATCCAACCACCACGTGCTCCCTTGACCCGATCCCCTCCTCTCTTCTTCAGTCTATTGCGACTGAACTCCTTCCTTTCCTCACCCACCTCATCAACACATCTCTTGTTTCAGGATGCTTTCCCACGGCTTTCAAGACTTCTGAAGAAACCATCACTTGACCCCTCTGATGTCAAGAACTTCAGACCGGTTTCTCTTCTACCCTTTCTATCCAAAATACTTGAACGTGCTGTCTTTAACTTTATACTTTGTGGTCCCCAAGGTGATATTTTTCTTGGCAAAAGGGCTAAACACAGCCGCAATCAATTTACAAACAATACGCAGTCAAAGACACAGTCATAGATTACATACAAAGACCAAAAAAATGTAAAATACTGTACATGCCTTGTGAGATAAATAACTATACATAAATATGTATTCTATAAATGAGGAAAGCAATCTTAAAACAATTAAAGCCATAAAATCAAAACAAAATAGTTTAGTAATAAGGATTTAACGAGAAAGTAACACTGTGTCAGTAAGCCTTAGAGGTGCAGCCATGGGGAACCCATTTTCAATGTGCATGTTACGTGCCGTGTTGTGCTTGTGCTCTGCTTACCCTCAGTGTCCTCTCGGGTGCCGTCCAGTTCCTGGATGCCAGCTGCCGGGTGATCGAACGTGGCTGCGATCAATCACTGATCAGTGCTACGGTGGATAAAAGGAGAGGAGCTCCAGAAGGACAACCCCTTGGGCCAAAACCGCAGCAGTGAAGCTGTATGTGTGGACGCGTGTTGCTGTAGGATCGGTGGATCACCCCGGTTACAGACGTGTGGGCTGTTGTCGTCGTGCTTGTCAACTAGTGTCGCTCCCTTGTTATAAGAGAGTTGTTTTCTTTTTCTGCCGTGTGAGCAGCTAACCATTTTTCAATAAATACTCCTTTTGTTAAACCCTCGTCAGTGCTCATTCTCTCTTTCCCGTGGAAATTAACATTGTTACTCCCCGCATCCCTTCGACGCCAAACGGGGAACGTAACAGTGCACAAAACCAGATCTATTTGAAATGCAACAGATGTGGGCTGTGAATCACAGGTCTAGAACCAGGATAATACAGGATCCTCCATTTTTGAAGCCAAACCTATAGTATGGACTCAAAGTCAGCATATCTCTGTCCCTGCTGTTTTGATTTTGATATTTTTTTTTAGTTTTGATCGCTGTCTGTTAATTCCCAAGAATGTATATACAGTACTTTAGACTTTAGAAGCATAAAGCTTGTTAGTAACCGTGTTACAAAAACACAAACTAACAGAGAAATTACATTTTAGAGAGGTATACTTAAAAGCTTTCTTCCCGTGAAGCCGACAGACATGATTTATCATTATTACGTCAGGCCTGATCCAATGGTGGCAGTTCAGCCACAAACCACAGCTGTGACTTTTAATCAAAGAAATGTCTTTCTTCTCTTCAACTCAGTGTGCATTTGCTGCTAAGCGTCTCTTTGTGCTCTCTGCTGCGTGTCTTACTACCCTCCAATGAAGCCCACAGCTACCACTTAGCCTGTCCAGAGAAGTGGAATATCTATCAGTATTATGAGACCAAACCTTTGATCAAAGGATTTGGGATTATCAAGGACTTGCAATTTAGAGTTAAAAAGAGGCAGTTGATAGGTTGAACTGCTAAAACCGTTTCAGCTGACAAAGTAGATAAGGCTCAAGAGGAGGGCTGGGAAGAAATACACAATACCGATTCCATAGTGAGTGTGTGTGTGCCCCTTGAGCCATTTCAGCAATAAGGCAGACTGCCTCTGCTGTTCCCCATTTAACATCCCAACGTCCTCCAGCAAACAGTCAAAATGAGTCATTTACATGAAGATTTACTCTAACTGTAATCGGTAGGAAACCTTATTAAGATCCAGATGATGTGCCTTTCTTTTCAGCTATTGCCCAAACAAGACATCTTGCTGATCTTATAAATATCCAGAGAGATCAAAGACACTGTTAAAAGAGCTTAGAGACTTACAAAGCACACTCACTTTTCTTAATGCCACATTTGAAGGCATAGTAAGAGGCATCTCGACAACTGTCGCCAGGCGGGATGGAAGTATGAAAAAAGCAGTATTCTTATTTATGTTATGTCTCAAACTATTTAAACAGGAAAGAAATGCAAATGTGTGGATGTGTATGATGTGGTTAATTAGGGCTGTTAAGGCTCTGCTAGGGGGCGGGCTGCTGTTCCATCACAGAAAAGCTGGAAGGGAAGGGGATGTAAGTGGAAAGAAGAGACAAGCAAAACAGTCTCTTTGCTAAGCCTCACCCTTAGTAACTGTTGCTATGCATGTCAGGCCTCAACGTCATACGATTTTCTCTCAAATTTTAGTGGTTATGCGCATGCGTTGTGTCTGCTTCTCCGCTCCCCTTTTTTCATATGTTTTAAACTAGGTATACAATGTCAGCCAACATGTACCAGACTGTCACGGGAGTTCCAGATCAGGACCCAATAGCAAGACCACAGGAGACAGAATCTAGTATAACAGATTTTATTTCACCAAAAATAAAGGACAAGAATGGCTGTGTGGAGCCCATGGTCCGACACAGGGTGCAGGCCGGATCGACGGTGTGATTCCCGTGGATCGACACCGGAGGACAGGCAGTTTGACGGTGTGAAGTCCCTTGGAACACAACGGAGGGCACAGGGGATTCCCGGACCGGCAGACACCGGAGGCAGTCGCTCAAGGCAGAAGACGATACGGGGTTGAAGCGGGTGAAAGACGGTACAAACTAACAACCCCAGACTGCAGGACCAGGGTTGATATAGTGCCAGGGGAATGATTAGTGGGATCTGAGTCTGGTGTGTCAGCCTGCGGGAGGTAATCGGCTGGAGTGTCCGCAGCTGTGCACTCATCAGGGGTGTGGCCATGGGAGGTGTCTGGAGGCAGAGGAAAAACACAGAGCACATGGCACACAATAACAAACAGGGGAATGACAGAACACAGGAGAGGAGATCAGGGGAAACAGAGGTAACACACAACGGGTAAGACAGGGATCCTGACACAGACCTTTTAAGTTTAATGTTCCCACGTGACCGATAGAATCACAGAGCTGGAAGGAAGAATAACCACACTCTAGATCCAGGATGCCAAGAAGCTCATGGACACCATCATCTTCGGTCCAGCACAAACCGACACAACCAGCGACCGTGTGCATGATGCCACCGCTTCCTGTCCTGCTGCCACCTCCCCTCCGGTCAGTCCCTGAGGATACCTGGCTACGGCTCGGAGCTAAGCCTAAAGCCCTGGTCAGCTCCACTCCATCCCATTACGAGCCTTGGTTCCTGGTCCGTGCTCACAGCAACTGGCAAGGGAGGCATTCTTCTCCTACCCCTAATCACTTCAACGTCCAGCTGGAGAATAAATACGACATCCTTGCCCTCCACGACTTCTCTAGGGACCGTCGCCGATTTGGTCCAGACCCTTTTATCAGTAGATCAGCAGATATTTTTTTTGGTGAATCAATATCAAATTTTAGAAAATCAAATTTTGAGGGTTTGGATTTAAAATGTATTTTGTATAGATTTTTAATCGACTTTTCTATAGTAACTCAAGTTTTATGAAAATAATTATTCATCGTTTTACTTGTCTTTTCAACTGAAAAACACTGGTTAAATACCAGTGGCGGATCGTGCATTTTATACCTGGGCCTGCACTACTGTCCTGCAGCTGAAACACAGCTACGGTTATTATTTGTTTCGTGTAAAAATTAAGCTCAACACCTATAAATACACTAACTGCAGAGTGCAGATATATGAATATGCCGAGAGTGCGTCTCCTCTCTGCTCTGACTGCAGCTGGGACTGCTGCACATGTAGCCGCCTGTGAGTGCTTTGGGGCGGCTCACAGCAGCACCCACTGCTCGTTCACAAAAGTGCAGAACGGTACGTCCTTTCACGTCAGAGTCAAAACACCACAAATGTCTCCAACAACACCAGAAAAAGTTGCTAGATTTGTCGCTAGTAGCTTTCCAAAGTCGCCATGAGGGTTTGGAAAGTCGCCAGATTTAGCGAGAAAGTTGCCAAGTTGGCAACACTGGCACCGGCTAAATATGTCCCCAGAGCAACATTGGACGTAACAATAGTTCCTATCACCTATAAAACCAAACAAAAATCCATCTTCATAAAAACAAGTTTACAAATAATAATATATAAACAAGCATATCAGATGAAAAATTAAATCTGATTGGATAAAATCTCCTCTTAAAACAAGCTGCACTGGAAGCAGAGCAACTGAGGAAGACAGTAGCTGTGCAATGAGAAAATAAGCTAATGGGAAAAAAAATTATAATACATGTAGTGTGTTTATTAAATTATAAAATAGCTATAAATTTGTGATTCTGTCTAGGCCAGAAGAGAAGGCCTTGTTGGCCCTGACGGCGCACCACTGTTAAATACACTACCAAATAAATTAATACAATTTGAATATGCAAATTAATTTGCTGTCTTGACCTAAAATTGTTCCTATTTTTCTTGGTGTATAACCTGTGTTAATGATTAATATAAAAAGTACTTTCTTCATGATTTTTATCCATCCATCCATCCATTTTCCTCCGCTTATCCGGGGTCGGGTCGCGGTGGCAACAGGCCAAGCAGGCTGACCCAGACTTCCCTCTCACCGGCAACATGTTCCAGCTCATTCTGGGGGATCCCGAGGCGTTCCCAGGCCAGCTGGGAGATGTAATCCCTCCAGCGTGTTCTGGGTCTTCCCCGGGGTCTCTTCCCAGTTGGACGTGCCTGGAAAACCTCCAGTGGGAGGCGTCCAGGAGGCATCCTAATTAGATGCCCGAACCACCTCAGCTGACTCCTTTCGACGCGAAGGAGTAGCGGCTCGACTCCAAGCTCCCTCCTGATGACCGAGCTCCTTACCCTATCTCTAAGGCTGAGCCCGGCCACCCTACGGAGGAAGCTCATTTCGGCCGCTTGTAACCGCGACCTTGTCCTTTCGGTCACGACCCAGAGTTCGTGACCATAGGTGAGGGTAGGAACGTAGACCGAGTGGTAAATTGAGAGCTTTGCCTTCCGGCTCAGCTCCCTCTTCACCAAGACAGTCCGGTGCAGCGCCTGCTTTACTGCTGCAGCCGTGAACAAGAACCCGAGATACTTGAACTCCTTCGCTTGAGGTAGGCACTCCGTCCCCACCTGGAGGGAGCAATCCACCGGTTTCCGGCAGAGCACCATGGCCTCAGATTTGGAGGTGCTAACTCTCATCCCCGCCGCTTCACACTCGGCTGCAAACCGCCCCAGTGAATGCTGGAGGTCACGATCCGAGGAGGCGAACAGGACCACATCATCTGCAAACAGCAGAGAGGCGATCCTGAGACCCCCGAACCTGACGTTCTCCACCCCCAGGCTGCGCCTAGATATCCTGTCCATGAAAGTCACGAACAGGACCGGAGACAAAAGGCAGCCCTGGCAGAGGCCAACACCCACCGGGAACGTGTCTGACTTATTGCCGAGAATGCGGACACAGCTCCTACTGCAGTCGTACAGAGACCGGATCGCCCGTTGTAATGGGTCCGGCACCCCATACTCCCACAGCATCCCCACAAGAACCCCCGAGGGACCCGGTCGAAAGCCTTCTTCAAGTCCACAAAGCACATGTAGACTGGTTGGGCATACTCCCAGAACCCCTCCAGTAGTCTTGCGAGGGTAAAGAGCTGGTCCACTGTTCCACAGCCGGGACGGAATCCGCATTGCTCCTCTTGTATCTGAGGTTCGACAAACGGTCGGAGCCTCCTTTCCAGCACCCTGGCATAAGCCTTCCCCGGGAGGCTGAGTAGTGTGATACCCCGGTAATTCGAGCACACTCTCCGGTCCCCCTTTTTGAAAATGGCAACCACCACCCCGGTCTGCCAGTCCATGGGCACTGATCCCGATCCTGATGATTTTTATGAAAGTATATTTCGCAAAGTGGATCAAGTCTCCAAACTCAACTACTGCTACTAGTTTTGTGGCAGCTCATGAGATAGTAAGGCGTGGAAAGCCGTTCACAGATGGAGAATACATGAAAGAATCGTTCATTAAAGTATCTGAGCATCTATTCTCGGACTTCAAAAACAAAGGGGAAATTGTTCAAAAAACTGCAGCATTCTCAATCGCCTGCGATGAGTCAAGAGATGTAAACGACATTGAGCAGACAAAACTGTTATGCAGATACAGTACAGAACTCCGATGGGCCGCAGGAAGAAATCATTCAATTAATACCGCTGAAAGGGCAAACACGAGGGGAGGATATTTGTGAGGCTGTTGTGAATTGTTTAAAAGCTAAAGAAATAAACACGACCCACTTGGTCCCAGTGGCTACTGATGGGGCACCCAGTATGAGAGGAGCACAGAAGGGA
>NW_022282219.1:0-8170 GCF_004355925.1 Anarrhichthys ocellatus
TATATTTGTGGTACACACTGCTCCCCACACACACACACACACACACAAAAACGTCACACACACGCGCGTCTGGCAGTAGACGTCCATGTGAAGTGACAGCAGGGTCAGCGTTGGCATTTTAACTGCTGACCCATTTGTCTGGCGGAGGGGAAGCACACACACACACCAGTGCATGGCTGCAGCATGCACACACACAAAAATGATTGAAAACTATTATAGCTCCATGTCATTAAATCTGATATCAAACCCTTAAGAATACTTTTTTGAGAAAGAAATTCAGAGTTCACTGTGTCTATTGACTTCTACACAAGCACACAACCAGAGCTGCTGTGTGTGTGTGTGTGTGTGTGTGTGTGTGTGTGTGTGTGTGTGCGTGCGCGTGCGTGTGTGTGTGTGTGTGTGTGACCCCAGGGTGCATCACTTCATATTCAGTCCGGTCAATCGATCTTGACACAAGTAGAATTAGATGGGAACAATGGAAGTGGCTTATAAAAGGCTCAGTGTGGACGTCAGTGCTCTTCTTCGGAGCATAATTGTGAATGCATCTCTGAAGAGCTGATGGATTACGTAGCTCCGGGGAAGAGCGTCTATCTGGTCGGGGTATCTGGCTCGTAGGTCTACGCAGCAGCCTTTTTCAGCCAACCTGCATGTGTTTGACCGATGTGCGTTTTCTAAGGCTGATTCGAATAATCTCAAATTAAAGCACCTGGTAGCTGATCATGAATCAAACCAAGTGGTTGGTTAGGACCAAACCTCCACCAGAGAGTGCTAAACAATCTAATTACAAATGGGATGTTGATTTTCTGAATAATTCATTGTACTTATGTGCTTAATGTTGTCTCTTTTTACTGTTTGGTTATTTGCACATTCCATTAAAAGGAAACAGATTGTTGATGTATTTAGAGTTATCTTCCATACTATTTATTAGTATCAGTGTCAAACACTGTCTGACAAGTAGAGGAGGAATATTTTATATATATTTTTATTTTATTTTACTAGAGAAATGGTTGGATATGAACAACTAGCAGCTTAGAGTGTCTTTAGCTTCTGTACTGTGGCGTGTTTCACAGCAAATAGAATATTTGAGCGGTGTTTGTTTAGAGGGATTTAAATCAAGTCATTCACATTTGATTGGACCTCTAGAAAGTGGGCGGGATTTTTTTACATAATTAGAGATGTGATCTAAAAGGGTTAAAAAGGCATTTTTCATTTCATCTTGACAATCAAAATAATATCAGAGCCTTTCTCTGTTCCCTTTTCTTTCTGCTTCTAAATGTCTTAGTGCTCATTGTTCTGTGTGAACTTACTTAATGTACTTAGAGTTTATGCAGTGGTTTATATGTGTGTGAGAGCCACCATGTCCTCTATCTAAACGTGTAATAATGATTTGGTGTTCAGCGCGTGTGTTTGACTAATCTCTTACCCTTGAACTACTGTCTACCTGCACAGCAATAAATCACGGCGTGTGTGAGAGAGAGTGTGAGTGAGTGACTGTAATAAATCACGTTCCTTGGGTTTCCTCCAGTTCCGTGCTGCAGTACACTGATTATAGAGAGAGACGGAGAGAATAACAGACAAAGAGGGGGAGAGTACAGGCAAACCAGAATGGGGGTGAGGTAAAGGGAGGGGTGGGGGAGGGGAGGTAAAGAAGGGAGAAATGAGAAGAAGAGAGATATAGCTGGCTATGGAACCCCCTATCTCAGGTCCTCATTATCACGTATGCACACACACACACAGTTGGATGCAACGTGGGCAGTGTTCATGTCTGACACTATAGGGACTGGTACCATCCACTAATGATTGCTCTCGTTGGGTTAATCACAAACATGCATCTGTTCACATGTGTAATCTGGGTTATGAGTGTGGGTCAGATATCAGTAGAATAGTCTAGTTTTCATTTACAGCAGCCCAGTACATACAGTGAATAAAGAGACAAAATGATAATCACGATTATTTTGATCAATCTATAGATCACAATTATTTTTGGGTTTTTATCGCACTTTCACATTTAAATCAACAGAGTGCCGCAATGCTTACATTCTTGCTGATGTACAAATCTTTGCATCAGAGTAAGACTAAATCTAAGATTCTTTCTCACCTGAATTCCCTGCATCTTCGCTCCTGCTCTCTGTTATTCTACTCTGGACTGCAGCAGCTGAACCATTCAAGAAAGTTGCTGCTGGGTGCGCACGCAGCGGCATGACAGCTCCCCAAAAGGGAGGCGAAACATCTGGATCGAACCCTGGTGGCTGGTTGTTAGTTTAGGAAGCACTTGATTTGATATGCAGCAGAGTTTTCAATGAGCTTAGCACGCATTTTAAATGTCAATATCGTAGTCAATCATGTTCATTTATTTGTGGAAAGCCAGAATCGTGATCGCGATTAATATTCAATGAACTGCCCAGCCCTACTGAAAACTATAATTCAGCATTAATGCTTTATAACTATTATGATAATAGGTTGTTACATGTGATATTTATGACTTTACTGCAACTAGTTACATGCAGGTTTGCATACACATTTATTCTGATCAATACCATACTGTTAGATTGCAGTCTTTGTTTTAGGTAGCATTTACAGTGTTAGTAAAGGTGGGAGATGATACAGAGAAGCACTGAAAGCACAGTGCATGTTCTCCATTATAAACACCACAGGCTGACTGGCATGTGTCACATGTCTTAGTCATTGAGACAGCATGCAGCTCCAATCAGGATAATTATGAGTTAGTGAAACATAGACGATTATTGCAAATGGTGATCCGCATAATACCATCTGTTCTGCTCTGCTAAGCACACACACACACACGGAAGCTTGAGTATGTGCTCATGAACACATCCATACAATTAAGTAGCTCTATAGACATGACACACACAAGCACTAAATGTACTGTATATATCATGGATGGACACACACACACACACACACACACACACACCCAGTGTGGTAAGGCAGAGAGAAAAGAAGCTGGTGAATACGTAGTGGTGGACACACATACACAGACATTGAGGGATTAATTATTCCATTGACAGATGAGGGATGGATTTCATTTCATTTGGTCAGTGAACAGACCGAATTCACACAACAGAAATTGTGAAAAACATTAATCTAGCACACAGTGCTGCATTTAATTAATTTCCTTACCCATTACCACAATTCCCATTAAGGCTGATACAAATCTGCAGACATAGTATATATCATAAAGAAACATACACAATGAAGAGGTGGTCTGTTTAGAACATTAAATGATAAAACATAAACACAACAGTGTATTGCAAGAGAACATGTGCTTGAACATGTTGGTGAAAGTCCTGCCACAGGGGAAATGGTGAAATGGTCCCAGACGTGTTTCCATTGGCCAGACTGCTGACACAAGCACAGCACAGAAAATACAGACGTGCTTATTACGGTTTGATTACTTTTGATCTTGCTTTCAAAGTGTTGAATTTACAAACATTTATTTCAACCATTCGTCTCAATTCTGCACTACAGAAACTATTTTGTTTGTTAGTATGTACTGATGTTGACTGCACTTCTTGGCAGTTAATATACAAGAAACTGATCTACTGATTTGCAGTATAGGTTGCAAATGGATGGCCCTTGTTGTTGTCCACGCCATGCGAATGAGTCACTCGCTTTCCTCCCTCAGATCCATGGCCAGTGAGCAGGTGTCTCTCTCAAACAGAGGAGGGAATCCTCTACACTTTACTGCAGCGCACAGGCTGTCTCAACTCTAATGGCTCCAATACATTTACTGCATACGGTTCACTCCTTTGTCAATATTGTTCCAGCACTGTGTTAATAGTGCCATCTGCATACACTTTACACTGTAGCTTTCTGTATTCCACTCCCAGTAGCACTGGTAACACAGGAGAGGTAGACCAGGACCAGAGGGGAGATTCTGTAAGGTCAGCGCATGACACACACACACACACACACACACACACAGATACAGGGAGATACTTAGCTTGGAGGTCACTGTCAGCCTTAAGGCAAAAGCAGAGCAGTCACTCAAGCCTCTAAGAGTGTATTCTTGTGCAAGTGTGACCTGGTTTTTCAGTGTGTCAGTGTTTTCAGCCGACTCTATTGTGTGTCAGGACTGCTCCTTTCTGTTGCGGGTTACACATGCACTAAAGCATGGCTGACTGTGCTCAGAAATCATCCTCTCTGTTGCCTCGGGCCCGTAAGCTGCTCACACGGTACATGTTAATGGATGCAGGCTTGTGTTGAAAAGATGAGAAATCTACGGACAAAAGTAGAGGTTGAGACGTGCACAGACACAAACATGTCTCCAATTTGGCGTTAAATAACTTATTTATATTTAATTATTTCTGGTCATTTAGAAAATTCTAAATGTTATCCTTAAAGTTTGTTATTGTCAACTGTAGTGGATATTTGTATAAATTAGGAAATAAATGATTGTATTTTTATTGAAATACTGGCTTTGATTGAAGTAAAACCTTGGCAGAAGTAGTTTTATTAATGTTTTATAAGTTGTAAGTAACAGCTGAGGTTAACTTTCTCTTTCTTTTCACTTCCTTTCAATACAGGTTTGTTGTTCACGATGAAGCATTATCAGGAAAACAAAAGTGTGCACGAGAGAGTTTAACCACAGCTGTGTAGAACTAGTTTGCACATGTTTCCAATTAGGCCAGATCGGATAACGATTCGCACGTGTTCTTGTTCCTGTGTCGCGTAAATAAGTTAATAAATGATATGATAATGTTATACTGGATCAGTACATAGACACGTGTTCTCCCCGATACCAGATCAAGCATTTCAGAGTATCAGAGGCATGTGTGACTCTGGTACTGGTATCAGAAGAACTCTCATTTCTGTAAGCTCTTTCTTACAAATGTATCAAGTTGTGCTTATACTCAGAAGCAATCGAAAATGAATCGACAACTTGTCCAGTTCACTTAACTAATATTTGTTATATAAATATTTTCAGAACTCCACTACTGCCTTAGCATGTTTCCCAGTGTAAATATGTGATTGGTACTAAAAAAATCTATATCCAGAATAGCCTGTAACAAAATTCCATGAAGTATCACATTGCTTTAAACCTCAACAATAATTAAAAAAAAAAAAAGATTGCATATAATGAAATGAAAGAAGATGAGGATACACTAGAGATCAGAGGCTTTAAAGCAGTGTAACAACAAGAGATATCACGGCAAGCCAACTGACCCTCAAACCCATTTTAAGCACCTTATTGCATCAGCGCAAGAAAAGCTCCAAAATGTACACATCGGATGTGTACAGGTTTGATTTATGTCAAAGAAGAAAACATGAAACTTAAGCTCATCTGGGCTTTGAGGGTTTCCTGTGGTGCAGAAGAAGTAAAAATCCCCCAACACCCCTGGGACTTGGATTCAAACCTGGTTGTGGTGCTTCTGGCTCAGTCGGACACTCGGATTAGTTTGCAGCCAAGGAGATTCATGGCTTGAAAGCCAACTCACTTTTGCATTTTAGGTCTCTAGGTAGAGTCAGCTAGTCAACATGGGGCATGTTTGTGAGTGTTTGATGCTAAAACCTGTTTATCATCTTCATCCTGTTGAATTATGTGCTGTTGTCAAGCTCCACTGTAGCTGACCTGGAGACAGAGCTGTGAAGCGAGAACAGTCCCTCGTATTTTCAATGAAAGATTCCCATTAATTTAAGAATATTCTATTCAACAAGATACCTGGATAAATTAATGATACTGCAGTTTCATTTCAGTTGTTTTCTGCTTTTTTTGGTATTTCAGATAGCAAGTAGTACCGATAAATGTAAAATGACCTAAACTCCTGAATGTATTCCCAGGTTTCTACAGAGTGTAAACATCGGCTTCCTTTTCTTTGATTGGGTATTTCTGACCAAAATGCCACCTGGGATCACATAACATTGTTTATACAGAAAATGAACTGTCACGATCAGGCTTTGCCTTGTGTGTTCTGTGTGTTTCTTTCTGTAGCTCCTCACTCTACCTGTCAGCCACTCCCTCAGCACCAGTCTAACTCCCTTCACCTGCCCCTGATCACTAATCAAACACTCCCTCATCAGCACAACTCTCCTCACCTGTTCTAGCCACTATTTAAACCCCTGCCTCCCAGTCACCCACTGCCAGATCATTGTTTGTGTTCATACCTAACGTTTTTGCTCGTCCTGTTCCCAGTTTCCCAGTCTGTCGGCCCTGCCTCGACCTGCCGGATTTCCCCCCATGTCTCGTCCTTGGATTCCCTGTTGTGTTCATTATTCATTAAAACCCTTTTCTCACTACATCTGACTGTCTGCACTTGAGTCCTCATCATGCCCTGTGACATAAACAGGACATTGCTCCTATGTAGGGATGTCATGATACCAGTGAAATTGCAAGATTATTGATTCCCAATTTGATATCATGCTAAAAAACTAAAACAAACATCACGATAACGTTATACTGTAGAGCTTGAATGCATCATAATGTGACTCGACGCAACCTCCGTTAACTGTTATCTCTAACCTTCATCATTTAGCCAAGGAGGACTGTGCTGCCCACCAGCTGCTAACAGCTAACCTTAGCTAGCTCTCCTACCAATTTGAACACAGATGTGTTGTTCACAATGTAGCATTATCAGGGAAAAATAGGGTGCGTCCCCTGGACAAGTCGCTAGTGAGTATATTGCGTCCTTTGGGATTTAAGATGCCGTTAGTCTCAAACTGTGAGGATACCTGTTCAATTCAGTTCAGTTTATTTTGTATAGCCCAAAATCACAAATCACAAATTAGCCTCAGAGGGCTTTACAATCTGTACACATATGACATCCTCTCTCCCAGGACCCTCACATTGTTACAGGAAAAACTCTCCCAAAAAAACTTTAACGGGGAGAAAAGAGGAAGAGACCCTAGAGAGAGCAACAGAGGAGGGATCCCTCTCCCAGGCTTGTTGTACTGTAGAAAAATAAGTACAGTCACGTTTTCACAATTTTGACATCAGCTTGGTACGAAAGTATCAGTTCTCCTTACTACTACGTCACAACTTTGTTTGTTGAAAAAAATCCTAAAATGCTTCAGAGATTTGTTCTTAGAGGACAACTTGACAAAGACAAATAGATGAGCTCGACAATTAGTACACAGGGAGATGCACAACTACCATGTTGATCTCACCATTTTCCACTTCCTGCCTTCGTCTTTGAGAGATTAGGAGAGTTGGTCGGCTGGCTGCTTTGCGCTCTCGGAGGAGGCAGACAGTGTGGCTGTTGAAAGAGAGGGTAATGTATTGCTCTCTCTTGTGGTGTCCCCTATGGATAGGTCTAATTTATACCACACAAACATACGCACGTACAACTCATTCCATTCATTAAGGACGCATTAGCAGAAAAAAGCTGATGTCAGGGGACAGGGCACACCTTGTGTGTGTGTGCATGTTTACGTGTTCATCAGGGCATGTGTGTGTGGTTGATTATACACCTGAGTATGTCATGGAAACATTGTGGTTACTCTATATTTCCTTTCTTTTTCACACAGGCAATGTAACACCTGTTAGTCAAAACACTCCAACATGGATTAGCTTGGTTGCCAGATCCTATTAATCACAGGTTTTGCGTAGCCTTTCTGGGCCTGCACCTCTCTGACAGGATTTGTTAGCATCAACGCTTGCCCCCATTGGTCAGCGTTAAACCAATCACAGCAGCACGGAAATCAAAAAACACTTCAAATCAAATTAGTACTGACAATAAAAGTGTCAGTGTTGAGTTCATGTGGTGGAAGTTTGTCTTTTGTTCTTTCACAGTCTGCTTCTCCTCTGCACTCGCGCACATGTGAAGATCGTATTGCTGAGGGAGTGCGGCTAGATGGTTTCAGCATGTGTCTCTCCGTCATCATGGTTGTTACTGAAACTGCGCCCAGGGGACATAGTGGCTTAACACTGACTTATAGTCCACTAGAACAAAAGGCCGACATGATCTCACAGACTCATAAAAGAGAAAGACAGAGATAATGAAGGACAGAGATGCAGAGTACTCTAGCCACTTAAGTTTGACTTTCTTGTGCTTTCTTTTCCCCTTATCCGTCTCTCTCCAGGAGATTTTTTTTAAGTGGGGGGACAAGAAACAAAGAAGATTTTTTACTGACATTTTCTTTACCTCCTCACTGAACCAAAATGATGTGTGTGTGTGTGTGTGTGTGTGTGTGTGTGTGTGTGTGTGTGTGT